>NW_026889441.1:0-12541 GCF_032173495.1 Musca vetustissima
ATTCGAACATTTTTTTTTTTGGTTGTATGTGAATGTATTCAAAATGTAATGCTTGAATGATATTCGTTTTCGGACTTTTTTGTAAACCTTTTTTAGTCGCCAGGACTTGTAAAGAAGTTCCTTTTTCTGAACATAAAATGAAAGGTATATTTTGGTAGGAATGGGGAAAGGTTATTCATTTTAAGTATGTCCACTACCACCACCACAATGCATGAGAAGTAGATAAAGTCATTGATACATTTGACCAAGAGTTTATCAAATCCAAGTGATTTACATTTTTCTCGGGCTATTTAGGTTTAAGAAAATTTCCGCTTGCACGTGTTTGCCAAAGGAATATCCTTTTTTGAAATTTAGAAAAAATCTTAATAATGTTATGGTGTTTAAATAAGGAACAGTGGTTCAGATCATGAAGGATTCATATTTGTTCAAGGACTCAACCATAGACAAGGAGAGGATTTTTTAAAGAATATTTTTTCGGGCGTGGAATTTTTTAAAGAATATTTTTTGGGGACTTCACACAAGGCTTGGATTTTTTAAAGAGTATTTTTCGGGACTTCACACAAGGCGTGGATTTTTTAAAGAACATTTTTTCGGGACTGCACACAAGACGTGGAATTTTTTAAGGAATATTTTTTCGGGACTTCACACAAGGCGTGGATTTTAAAAGAATATTTTTTCGGGACTTCATACAAGGCGTGGATTTTAAAAGAATATTTTTTTTTCGGGACTTCACACAAGGCGTGGATTTTAAAAGAATATTTTTTGTTCAGTTTTCATAAACCCACTGTCCTCATAAACATTTGTATGTCCCCAAATCAACTTATGTCTGATTTATGTTCGAAATTGTAACCTAACACATACATTGGCTATACATTACTTAGCAGAAGATGATTCCGATTTTTTGATGTTGCTGTTGTTTGTTCCTGTCTGTTTCGAACAAAACATCTGTTTACGGTCACATGTCACGTTGTCATTGCCCGAAAATCATCTTAATGTTAAATCCATACCCAAATATCACCCAATACTTGATACAATGGCTAACAAAATGCAAAAGGATGAAGCCAAAGAATCATCAGATGCTGGAAGGGTAGGATGTAGAGGTTAGAAGACAAGACAAACATGTGTCGACATTGACATATTCCGAAAAAAAAAACAAAATTTGCTATTTTAAGTCAGGATGTCTGATAATGCAGCTACGGGCTATGAATGAATGGGTGATGAAATGACAAATGTATGTATGAATGTTTGTTCATCAACAAGATGCATGTTTCAAGATGTAGAGGGCATGAGAAGTTTTGGTCAATCGGAAAACTGCAATACGAGGGTGAAATCGAAAAAACAACACATTATTAAACCAGTACGGAAAGTAGTAGTCGACTATATGATACCCTTCACCAATTTGGGTATATTGTACATATGTATCCTTACAATTGTATGTCAATGTTCCCTCGAAAAAACATACTCATGTCTTTCTGCAACCTATGATAAATTTAATTTCATTCAGGCAGATTTAGAGACATCTGCGTACCATGGGACAAATTTATGGAAAAGGATTTATGTGCAAAATTTTGTGTTAATCGGACAAAACATTAGGAATTGGGTGGACCATTTATGTAAAATCGAACGAAAATATATATGGGAGCTATATATAAATCTGAACCTATATAGAAATCTGAACCGATTTTTACGAAACTTTCCACACATCATTTTAGGCTCAATTCAGTACGCTGTGCCAAATTTCGTACAAATCGCACAGCACACATCATTCTAGACTGAATTTAG
This sequence comes from Musca vetustissima, assembly GCF_032173495.1. NCBI lineage: Eukaryota > Metazoa > Arthropoda > Insecta > Diptera > Muscidae > Musca > Musca vetustissima. Next base: position 1,783 of record NW_026889441.1, read on the forward strand.
TACGCTGTGCCAAATTTCGTGGAAATCGAAAGATATTTAGGGACATTGGTGCACCATTTACCTTAAATCGGACGAAAAAATATATATGGGAGCTATATCTAAATCTGAACTGAATTTTCCCAATTTCAATAGGGTTCGTCCTTGGGGCAAACAAATGAGCTGTGCCAAATTTCATTCAAATCGGATTGTAAATGCGACCTGTACTTTGTTCACAATTTAACACAAACAGACGGACGGACGGACATGCATAAATCGACTCAGAAAGTGATTCTATGCATATTCGCAAAAAGGAACTATGTGTCTACCTCGTTTCCTTTTGCCTGTTACAAACATATGCACAAGGACATAATACCCTTTACCACAGTGTGGTGAAGGGTATAAACATCTACGTCTCCAGCCCCTCGTAACTTTATTTTTCTCTGCTTTCCCAAGGAAAGTCCTTACCCACACATATGAATATGTTTATTTGGAAAACTTTTCCATCTGTCATATGTTGAGGTTGCAACATAATGCGTCTCTTTTATCAGTATGTTTTCTCTATGAGAGTTTGAGTGTCATATTTACCCTGCCAGTAAGTGTTAATTTTTACTCCACCCATTTCTTTGCTTTTGCATAGAGTAAGCCCTCAAATTTGTGTAGATTTTTTCCAAAATACTGAATTATTGATAGGCTTCTTCTTCTTCCACTTTAGACACTCATCCTGAGACTTCGATAAATTGTCCTCACGTCTGCTGTGTAGTTTTGTTCTTTTAAGCCGATTTACAAACAATTGACAGAAGTAACTAGTTTTGACAATTGAGGGGAATAGACAATCAGGATTCAATATTTGAATGCTAGATTTTGGTATTGTTTTTGTTTTAAATCGCCTCAAATTTTCATTAAAAAAAATATTATATTTTTTAATTCGATATCCTATGGCCACCAACTGATACTTTCTAGTTCCAATACAATTCCAATTTTTAAATCAAATTTAAAATAAAACAAAAAATCCATTATATTCAAATATGTTATCAATTTGATAACTTACAAAACCCATGTGACCCTCTGACGGGCATAGCCCACTGCCATCAGCCTTAAAAAAATTTGTCCATATGTCTGTCTATCCATTTCCAGTTTGCTGCATTTTCGAGGTTATTCAATTATCGCTAAAAACCTCGTGCATTCAGTTCAGCAACTAAATCACTGAACTATTAAAATGAACAGCCAGAATCTTGTAGTTTTTAATAAATTATCGCATCGTAAATGGCAGCGTAGATTGCAAAAATTGAACTGCAATCAATGATGAGTGGTGGGTGGGTTAAAGAGGATGTGGTGGTGGCGCGGGGGCAGCCATCAAAATTACACATTGTGACAAATTCAAATGCCCACAAAGGCTATGTCATTGAAAACGATTTGGTTCGGTTTGGAAAATTGAAATATATTAGAAAACCGGCAGGATGCGCACAACCCTTGCCACCATACATAGGGATAGCTATTACAGATTTGAGGTGTACATTTAAAAAATATTGTTTAAAAAATCCATGCCTTATGAGAACCTTGAAAAATATTGTTTAAAAAATCCATGCCTTATGAGAACCTTGAAAAATATTGTTTAAAAAATCCATGCCTTATGAGAACCTTGAAAAATATTGTTTAAAAAATCCACGCCTTATGAGAACCTTGAAAAATATTGTTTAAAAAATCCACGCCTTATGAGAACCTTGCAAAAATATTGTTTAAAAAATCCACGCCATGTGAGAACCTTGAAAAATATTATTTAAAAAATCCACGCCTTATGAGAACCTTGTGTTAGGCCCCTAAAAATATTTTTTTAAAATCCATGCCTTCTGTTAGGTCCCTAAAAATTAAAAAAAAAAACAACGCCTTGTGTTAGGCCCCTAAAAGTTTTTTTTTTAATCCCCTCTTATTGTCCTTGAAAAATACCCCCATTTCTCAACCGTCATCCCTATCCCATTTCCAATGCTGAGTGTGTCTAAACTATGCAAATAAATTTTAGATTTATACTCGAATAGATGTCAGTTAAAAACACTCACCCAATATTAGCGACAGTTCGACAACCGAACTGACAGTCAGACAAATAGACCAATAATCAATTAATTTTGTAAATAATTACTACGCGTTTTTAGTTATTCTCTTAGGCTGTTTGTGTTCGATTACACAGCGGATAAATACCAACTAAACACACAAACACCCTTCCCCCCTTCGGCCACTGTGGACAAAGTTGCAGTTCCATTTGCATAGGATTTTCTAGGACATCGCCGCAGTAACAAACGGTGTGTAAATTTGAAATGCCAATACCCACACACACACACACACATGTAATGTTTAGTTGGCGGAATTCAATAAATTTTTAAATGATAAACTAATTCAATGATCACAAATGTTATTTATTGCTACATCAAATCCTATTAAGTGCAGTAATGGGATCCATGGGCCATTGAGGGGGAGGAGGTGAAATATAAATTTGGCTGAAACAAAGTTGTGGCAATGAAACTGATTAAACAGGTATTACAGAGAGGCCAAAGGAACAAAATTTAATTTTTAAAAAATATTTTTAACCAGTGAGCGGAGCAGTATAGTCGGACGGAGCCGAGAATACGATACCCTACACAACCACAACCACGGAGCTCCAACTTTCTGCGGATTTTTATTCCGAGTCTTGCCCGATAACATATTTTTTGAATAATACTAATATTCTGTACCGTCCTTCTAATTACTTGTCCAGATTTCCTTCACCGTGGGTTGTGTTCTGATGTTCGGCTTGTTGCCTATATCGACCGAAAAAAAAAAACAAAAAATTAAGTTGTCAGTCCACTTCATCACAAAATTATTATCTGATCATCACAGAAAATTATAGGCGTTGTCCTTGACCATAACTGCAAGCTCATGGAACATTTTAAATCGATCAGCGCTATATTTCCGCCCTCCAGTGTGGTAATGGTTTATGAAATAATATCTAAATACGTAAGCACCTGTAAATATTTACGTGTAACGCCAACATTCGAGTACATACGACAATATAAAACCGACAAAAATTAAGTATTTGGTTCATTTCATCCCCTAAATATTAACCGATCTTTACCAAAAACTATAGGGGTCTTCATTGGCCAGAATACATCATATATGGAAAATTTCGTGACGACTGGTCCATAAATGTGGCCTCTATCGTGTTTACAAATTATAATGGACAGACGGACGGACACACACGCCTAGACACACACAGCTAGTCGAGATATGATGATCGGTATACTTAATGGTGGGTCTAGGACCAATTTTTCGCGGCGTTCCAGACTCCTGGGACAGCACAAATCTATAATACCCTGACAACATAGTTGTGTAGGGTATAAAAACTAACAACAAGGCGTGGATTTTTATACCCTTCACCACACTGTCGTACAGGGTATTATGTCTTTGTGCTTATGTTTGTAAAAGGCAAAAGGAAACGAGGTAGACACATAGTTCCTTTTTGAGAATATGCATAGAATCACTTTCTGAGTCGATTTATGCAAGCCCGTCCGTCCGTCTGTATTGTAAACAAAGTACAGGCCGCATTTATGATCCGATTTGGATGAAATTTGGCACAAGTCACTTATTTGGCCCAAGGACGAACCCTATTGAAATTCAAGAAAATCGGTTCAGATTTAGATATAGCTCCCATAAATATTTTCGTCCGATTTTAGGTAAATGGTGCACCAATGTCCGTAACTATCTTTCGATTTGAACGAAATTTTGTCCAGCATACTGAATGAAGCCTAAAATAATGTGTGTGAAGTTTAGTGAAAATCGATTCAGATTTAGCTCACATATATATTTTCGTCCGATTTTGTGTAAATGGCGCTTTGATTTGCACAAAATTTGGCACAGCGTACGGAATTAAATATAGAACGATGTGTGTAAAATTTCGTAGAAATCGGTACAGATTTAGATATAGCTCCCATATATATTTTCGTCCGATTTAAGGTAAATGGCTCCTATATATCTTTCGATTTGAACGAAACTTGGTCCAGCGTACTAAATTAGGTCTAGAATGATGTCTGCCAAGTTTCGTGAAAATCGGTTCAGATTTCGATATAGCTCCCATAGGTCTAGAATGATGTCTGCCAAGTTTTGTGAAAATCGGTTCAGATTTCGTTATAGCTCCCATAAAGGTAATGGTGCACCAAAGTCTCTATATATCTTTCGATTTGCACGAAATTTGGCACAGATTACTGAATTAAGCCTAGAATGATGTGTGCTACGTTTCGTAAAAATCGGTCCAGATTTAGATATAGCTCCCATACATATTTTCCTCCGATTTAAGGTAAATGGGGCACCAAAGTCCCTATATATCATTCGATTTGCACGAAAGGTGGCACGGTGTACTCAATTGAGTCTAGAATGACGTGTGTTAAGTTTTGAGAAAATTGGTTCAGATTTAGATATAGCTCCCATATATATTTTCGTCCGATTTAATGTAAATGTTGTACCAAGGTCACTATATATCTTTCGATTTGCACGAAATTTAACCTAGCGTAATGAATTAGGTGTAGACTGATGTGTGTCAAGTTTCCTTAAAATCGGTCCAGATTTAAATATAGCTCACATATATATTTTCGTCTGATTTAAGGTAAATGGTGCACCAAAGTCCCTCAATATCTTACGATTTGCACGAAATTTGGTCCAGCGTAATGAATTAGGTGTAGACTGATGTGTGTCAAGTTTCCTCAAAATCGGTCCAGATTTAGATATAGCTCACATATATATTTTCGTCTGATTTAAGGTAAATGGTGCACCAAAGTCCCTCAATATCTTACGATTTGCACGAAATTTGGTCCAGCGTACTGAATTAAGCCTAGAATAATGTGTGCAAAGTTTCGTGAAAAGAGGTTCATATTTTGATATAGCTTCCATATATAGTTTCGTCCGATTTTAGGTAAATAGTGCACCAAAGTCCCTATATATCATTCGATTTGCACAAAATTTGGCACAGCGTACGGAATTAAATATAGAACGATGTGTGTAAAATTTCGTAGAAATCGGTACAGATTTAGATATAGCTCCCATATATATTTTCGTCCGATTTAAGGTAAATGGCTCCTATATATCTCTCGATTTGAACGAAACTTGGTCCAGCGTACTAAATTAGGTCTAGAATGATGTCTGCCAAGTTTCGTGAAAATCGGTTCAGATTTCGATATAGCTCCCATAGGTCTAGAATGATGTCTGCCAAGTTTTGTGAAAATCGGTTCAGATTTCGTTATAGCTCCCATAAAGGTAATGGTGCACCAAAGTCTATATATATCTTTCGATTTGCACGAAATTTGGCATAGCGTACTGAATTAAGTGTAGAATGACGTGATGAAAGTTTCGGGAAATAAGTTCAGATTTCGATATAGTTCCCATATATTTGGCATATCGTACTGAACTGAGTACGAGGGAACATTGACATACAATTGTAAGTAGAGTTGAGCAATCTAGTTCACTTAGCGGATCGATCTTTCTCGTTCCTTTTTTAAAAAGGATCTAGTTCCTTAATGTAGTTCCTTTGCTCCATATAGTTCCTTTGTTCTTTATAGTTCCGTTGCTCCATATAGTTCCTTTACTCAATACTGTTCCTTTGCTCTTTTTTTGCTCTTTAAAAAGGAACTAGTTCCTTAATGAAGTTCTTTTGCTCCATATAGTTCCTTTGCTCTTTATAGTTCCATTGCTCCATATAGGCCGACTCCTACATAGTTCCTTTGAATATCTCTCTTTCATCGTTCTTTTTTTCGCTCACATAGTTCCGTGTAGATTTGTTAATAAATGCAAAAATTGAAAATTGTGCAAAAATGAACAAAAATGAAATGAAGCTAATGAATTCAACTGTAAGCAAAAAATACTTTTAAAAAAATACGAGATCAGAAAAAGGAACTATATTAATTACAGAGCTGGAACTAGTTCCGATCGTTCCTTTCTCGAAATAGTTCCTATGAACTAGTTCGTTCCGGAACTACCCAACTCTAATTGTAAGGATACATATGTAAAATATGCCGAAAGTGGTGAAGGCTGTCATATAGTCGGCCCAGTCCGACTTTATTGCTTTCCTTAATGGTGTAAAAATTATTTTTAAGGACTAACAGCAAGGCGTGGATTTTTTAAAAATTATTTTTAAGGACTAACAACAAGGCCTAGACTTTTTATATGATTTTTAGGGATCACCTCAAGGTAGGCGGTTTTAATTTTTTTTCTGTTGCCTTCTTAGTTACAGTTTTTGCCCACAATAAATTAATAACAATTTCCACCAAACAGGACTGTTTCATGCCTGACCAAACTTTTCCACTTAAGACAACTTCATGGAGTTACTTGTTTCTCTTCCCTCTTGTAGCCCTTTTGCTTCGTTATATTGTAAACAAAATCCCATTTCTCTCTTACAACATAATCATTCACTCATTTCTGCAATGCCTGAAAGTGAGTGGCGCACAAAATTTTACAAATTTTCCACGAAAATGAATGTTTTGTACACAGTGGCAAAAGTTTTCCATAAATCTTTGTTACAGACCCGAAGACAAATGAAATAAACCAAAGTTAATGAATAAAGAAATCTCGTTACACGTTTTTGGGGCGAAAATAGTGTGAACAAATATTTCAGAAAATATTTCACAGTTTTCACTTCACTCACTTTCGTGAGTACCATGCGATAACTGTGCCACCAAAAGAACTTTTTAGTTGCATGTCTTAGTTTTTGGCTGCCAGGTTTTTGGATTCCTGCTGGAATAGTTAAAATTGTGATGTGCCTGAGGTGAATTAAGTTATTTGCTGGTTTAGTTATAAATAAATCAGATTAGGAGTCTTGATGTGAAAATCTTGTAAAATTAATTTTTAAAAATTTATTTCATAAGTGGGAGGATAAACAACTTTTCGAAAATGTTAGAAAATTAAAAAAAAATTGATTCTAACCCCTACCATACACCTTTGGTCTACATTCATACTTATAACATTATGTAACATTTAAAAAAATACAAAAATACTACATCCGTCCTTCCCGCCTCCCTCCTCCCCCATACATATGAAAACAAACATTACCCACATAAAATTAGTTTCACCCGAAAAGTTGACTTCTTTAGAAATTCATTGAAACAGTTTCCCTTAATTTAGTTCACTTTTCTTCTTCCGAACAATGGGCATCATCGTCACCATCTCAACCAACCTCCTCCCCTAACAAAAATTCATAGCTATATGTGTGTTGCCAGTGAAGAACTTCACAAAAATAAATTCATTGGAAAATAAAACCTTGACAAGAATTTTTAATTACTTTGATTAATTTGAAATGAACAAAAAAAAATGAGTACAAAAAAATCAAATACCCCCTCCCTTCCTCTATTCGAACAAAACTCAAACGCATTTTGGTAAAAGGAATTTTTCCAATTGAAACATAAACTCAGCCACACATACAGGAAATGAAAAAAAAAAAAACGAAACTTTCATCGAAACTTTTAATTCTCATTGAACTTTGAAAAAGGAACGGAAATCAATTTTGAGTAAAAGCCACAATAGTTGGCCTAAAATGAAACAGTTTTGAGTTTTTTTTCATTTTTTTGTTATCCGTAATGAAATCTTGAGAAAATCGATAGGAAAACTTTCTAAATTAAATGGAAGAATTTATAAATTCAGGAGAGAAATTTTGAATCGAAATGTTTACAAATAGGAAAGGTTCAACAGAAAAAGAAATCCACACCTTGTGTTGGTCCTTAAAAAAGATTTTGTAGAAAATCCAAGCCTTGTGTTGGTCTTTAAAAAATCCAAACCCTTATTTAGATTGAAAGCCCGTAAGGAAAGTAGTAAAGTCGGACTGGGCCGACTAAATGATACTCTTCACCAATTTATGTATATTTTACATATGTATCCTAAAAAAAAAAATCATGTCAATGTTCCATCGAAGGAACATACACCTTTCTGCAACCTAAGCTAAATTTAATTTCAATCGGGCAGATTTAGAATCGTTTGCGTACAATGGGACAAATGTATGGAAATCGATTCCTAGCAAACTTGATACCTGCTACTCAGTATGCCGCACTATTAAAAAATCTCAATGAGACACCCGTTCGAAATATATATGGTACTTTGTGCAAAATTTCGTGTCAGTCGGACAAACATTAGGAGTTTTGTGCACCATTTACCTAAAATCGGACGAAAATATATATATTGGACCTATATCTAAATCTGAACCGATATTCTCGAAATATAACACACCTCATTCTAGACTCAATTCAGTACGCTATGCCAAATTTCGTGGAAATCGAAAGATATATAGGGATTTTGGTGCACTGTTTGCATAAAATCGGACGAAACTATATGGGGAGCTATATCTAAATCTGAATCGATATTCATAAAATTTAACACACATCAGTCTGCACTTAATTCAATACGCTATGCCAAATTTCGTGCAAACCGAAAGATATATAGGGACTTTGGTACTCCATTTACATTAAATCGGTCGAAAATATATGTGGGAGTTATATCTACATCTGGACCGATTTTAACGAAACTTAGCAGACAACTCTCTAAGCTCAATTCAGTACGTTATGCCAAATTTCGTACAACTCCAAATATTTGTAGGGACTTTTGTGTACCATTTACATTAATTCGGACGAAAATATATCTAAATCTGAACCGATTTTCACAAAACCTTTCAGACATCATTCTAGGCTCAATTCAGTACGTTGTGCCAAATTTCGTGCAATTCGAAAGATATGTAGGGCCTTTGGAGCTCCATTTACATTATATCGGGCAAAAATATGTATGGGAGCTATATCTAAATCTGAACCGATTTTCACGAAACTTTGTACACATCATTCTATACTTATATCAGTACATTGTGCCAAATTTCGTGCAAATTGGAAGATATATAGGGACTTTGGAGCTCCAGTTACATTAAATCGGACGAAAATATATATGGGAGCTATATATAAATCAAATCAAATTTCGTGCAAATTGGAAGATATATAGGGACTTTGGAGCTCCATTTACATTAAATCGGACGAAAATATATATGGAAGCTATATCTAAATCTGAACCAATTTTCACGAAACTTATCAGACATCATTCTAGCCTCAATGCAGTACGTTATGCCAAATTTCGGGCAATTCGAAAGCTATTTAGGGACTTTGGAGCTCCATTTACATTATATCGGGCGAAAAAATTTATAGGAGCTATATATGAATCAGGACCGATTTTCACGAAACTTGGCAGACATCATTCTAGGCTCAATTCAGTACGTTATGCCAAATTTCGTGCAAATAGAAAGATATATAGGAACTTTAGTGCCCAATTTACCTTAAATCGGACGAAAATATATATGGGAGCTATATCTAAATCTGAACCGATTGTTCTCAATTTCAATAGGGTTCGTCCTTGGGCCAAATAAGTGACGTGAGCCAAATTTCATCCAATTCGGATCATAATAAATGCGACCTGTACTTTGTTTACAATTTAACATGGACAGACAGACGGACGGACATGCATAAATCGACATAAAAAGTGATTCTATGCATATTCTCAAAAGGAACGACGGGTCTATCTCGATTCCTTTTGCCTGTTACAAACATATGCACAAAGGCTCCTCGATTTAAATATTTTTAAAGAATTGATTCCCTCAGTTTTTAAATTCCGCCATGATGTCATGTGTTACCACTTATTTTTAGCCACATGAAATGATTTGCCTCTACCTTTGATATTTGCAATTTTTATTGTTGTTTTTTTTTTTTGCTATTTTTGTTGTATTATTGTTTCGCATCTTTATTGCACTTCATTTTTAGCATTTCGTGTTGTGTTCAGTCGGATACCATTTTTTATATATTTAGTTATTTGTTCCTCTACCACTACCACTACCACTACAACTAGAAATCTCCTCCATTGACGTTAGCAATGGCGTAAGCGTAACTCTTGATTTTGTGTTTCCGCAAAACGGAAGTTGCACCCGTTGCGAACATAAATATCGAAATGATTGCAATTTTATAACGCCATCAGAGTTGAAACACCAACAGCACGGCAGCAACAGCAGTTGGCAATTATTTTTGTTCACATTTTGAAGGAGCGCAGTGTTGTTGCTATTTTTGGTTCGGATTTGTTTTTTTTTTCTGAGTTTGGAAATCGAGGTGGCTACAGTTGTTGCACCGGGTCAAATAAATGTATAGATGTGTATAAAAGTGTTTGGAATTTTTGTTTCTACAATTTGTTGCAGGGTGCTAGTTGTAATATGTAAAAATACAACAACGAAAACATCAAACAAATCGCACACATACACTCACACACATGAATGTGTGTGTGTAGTGTGTTCACCCATTTAGAGGTAGCTAAAATTGAAATTGTTTTTAAAGTGCACAAAATTCATTCATATATATATATATATATTTTTATTATGAATAAATAAATGTTTAATTGCAAAGCTAAATTAAAAATAGTCACAGAAGTGCAACAACAGCAGTAACAACATATGTCCAACAACAAGTTCAAAGCAAAGGTTAGCAAGCAAAAAACGAAAAACAAATTGTTCGGAGCAACATGGTTACAATTGTGAAGCAGTAATTGAAAAATTTTAAAATTTATAAAAAAAATGAAGACATGCAAATATTTTATTTAATATTTAATTTTATTTTATTACATAGAAAAATATTGAGATTCTTTAACGAAATATTGTTTTTGATTTTTTTGCAGGTAAGTGTGATGACAATATGAACCCTTGATGTAATGGTAAGCTCAAGAAATTACTTAGTGAAACATTACTAAAAATATTCTTCAACAA
>NW_026889442.1:0-12634 GCF_032173495.1 Musca vetustissima
TTATGTAGCCTACTCGGTTCATTTTCGTATTATTCTATGTTGAAAACGCAAAAACACGACTAGAGGTAACCCAAAAATTCGGAATCTCTATATTCTCCAGTTTTAAGACTCTTGAGAAAATTCGAAACCGACCAGACCACTTTATGAGAAAATGTTCTTGGCTTTCAAAACTACAGCTGACTGAAAAATTAAAGCCAATAGTCAATTTCAAGCGACGCAAGATGTCATGTTCAAATTGGAATTATTCGACTTTATTCCAAGTTTTGTGTATACATACCTCAGGCGGCGGGCTACCATGGCCAGAACATTCAATGAGACCACCGGAATTATTAGAGAATTCCACGCGATGTGCTGGCTCGTGAAGGAATACTGGGCCTTGTAAATCCAATCCGTTGACTGTGACATACCAATGAACTGTAAAAAAATATAAAAACAAATAAAGGTTATTACAATGTAATTGTAAAAGGAATACTAATAAATATTTTCAATTTAGAGTTAGACGTCAAGAGTGACGATATGATCCTAGCCTTGGATATGTTGATTAATTGCAGTATTTAAACCAGTGAGCGGAGCTGTATAATTGGACGGGGCCGACAATACGATACCCTACACAACTACCACGGAACTCTAACTTTCTGCGGATTTTTCCGAGCCTGGGCAATGTTTCGTTACAGTTGCACTCTTTCCGATTAGAGGTCAACAGCACCTCTTCCTTACACTGACATTTTTCTAAATATTACTAATATTCACTACAGTCCTTCTAATTACTTGCCCATATTCCCTTCACCGTGGGTTGTGTTGTGATGTCCGGTTTATAATTGTGGTCTATAGATCGACTCGAACAAAAACACACAAAAATAAGATTTTTGTCAACTTCATCCCAAAATTATTATCTGATCATCACCTAACATTTTAAGCGTTGTTCTTGACCATAACTGGGACCTCATGGAACATTTCAAAGCGATCAGCGCTATATTTCCACCCTCCAGTGTGGTAATAGGATACTAAATAATATCTGAATACGTAAGCACCTGTAAATATTTAAGTGTAACTCCCGCATCCGAGTACCTACGACAGTATAATTGGTATCAATTTAAAGGTCAACCACTCCTTTGGGATATACTATCAAGTTCTCGGTTCTATGTACTTCGGTGCTAAATATATACGCTATGGAATACAAATTTTGTCATTATTCACACAAAAGTTAGGGTCAATTTGACCCGCTAAATATTGACCGATCTTAATCAAAACAGGCATGCTTATTCTTTGGCCCAATCCCCTATAATTGCGGCCTATGGAGCGACCAGAAAACCCGACAAAGATAAAGTTTTTGGTCCATTCATCCCCTAAATATTAACCGATCTTTTCCAAAAATTGGGGTCTTCATTGGCCAAACCCCATCCTACATGCAAAATTTCGTGAAGATTGGTCCATAACTGTGGCTTGTATCGTGTTTACAAATTATAATGGACAGGCGGACGGACGGACGGACACACATGTCTAGATCGACTCAGCTAATCGAGATATGACGATCGGTATATTTAAAGGTGGGTCTAGGACCAATACTTCGCGGCGTTACAAACTTTTGGGGCTGCACAAAGCTATAATACCCTGACAACATAGTTTTGTATGTTATAAATATTTCGATGTGCAATCGATCGATTAAATGTGTCCCATCTTCAAGTGTTACAGCGGTTTGATAAAAATATTAGGTTCTGTAAAGATAGGTTCAAATCGTAAACTCTATTCGCATTACATTTTCAACAAAATTTTTGCGATTTTGTACCAGAAAAAGTGGACCGATTCCATTATCTTCAAGCTGGAGTTAGGTTTGGAAGAAATAATGTGATGTGCAAAGTTTGGATGGAATCGGATACTCTCTTCAAAAGACACTGAATTGTCCATATCGGATTCAAAACCGTTGGATCAAATCAGTTATTCCCATCGACAGGTCACCAACCCATTTGCAGAAGAGCAAATTTTTTCTCGAAAAATGTTTGTTAAGGGGACCCCCCCCCATTCTCGGGGTCAAAATTTTTGTTGATATAATTCGAATCTACACTGATTAAAGAATGTCTCTACAAAATTTCAAGTGAAAATCTCAAGAACTCTTGAAGATATATCCGATTTATTGTGTCAGCATCAAGTGACGGCTGAAGGGCTTTCCAAACTTTAAACGCGTTTTTCTCTAAACATTTTTTCGCGAATGGCGGGCACGATAACTCAAATTCAAGCAAGTGGCTAAAGTTGTACAACTGTACAACTTCTAATTTCCATTCCTACTCATATACATACGTTTGTGGTGCAATCTTCTACATTGCATTGCCTTTATGGTACTAACCCCATCATCCCGCAATTACACTTCATTCTACTGTAGACCGAGTGTCTTACATAGAAATATAAATGCTGACATGCATACACATTTGACGGATTAATATGGCTTAATTACACGACCTACTTTATGACTACGGTTGAGACATGGAAAAAAGTATTGATCTTAAATCGAACATATAAATGGGAGCTATTTGTAAATCTGATTTTCTACGATACTTAGCGTCTGCTCAATTTGGTACGCTGTGCTAAATTTCAACTCAATCGGACATCCCATTTACCTGAAATCGAATTATATATGAGAGTCATATCTAAACCTGAAAATGGGCTCGATTTCGTACGTTGTTCAAATTTTCGTTTCAATTAGACAAAACTTGGGTCTGTGCTGTTATATTGTAAAATAGGATAAAACTTTATGTGACAGCTATATCTTAATCTGAACTGACTTTTAACCAACCAATTTTAATTGGGTTCGTCCTGTACAAATTTTCGTCCAATTCGGCTAATAAATGCAACCTGCACTTCATCTGGAGAATTTTACATCAACCGACGGATTAATTCTATCAATATTCTCAAATAGAACTATGGTTCTATCTCGTTTCCTGTTGTATCACAAAATGGTGGTGAAGGGCAAACAAATATAGCATATTGAAATATCGACTTTAGACCCCAAGTGTCTGTGGACCTAATAAGTTTTAGATTATTTTGAGCCAATTTAGAAATGTCCATCCGTCTCTCGGGAATTTTAAAGGTGTCATTTCGTTTTTATTTATTTATTTTTTAATTTGACATTCTGTAACTACTTATGCCATTTAATTAAAAACTCTATACTCCCAAGAATCATTTTTACTCTTGAAAACATTATTTTCGCAATCTTATGAAATGTATATAAAAACTAAAAGCCATTAACTGCTCATCTGCAAAAATTTAAATATGTATCTTCACACAGGCGTGTTTACAAAAACATGTGGGTCAAATGACATCGACTACGTGACATGTCTGTTCTGGCTCACCTTTAACAAAAAAGTCCTCATCGTTACCACAAACAGGGATGTGTCGGTGCGGTGTCGGCGCTTTAAAAAACAAAACTTTGTTTGCAACAAAAGTTCGCTGTTGTTGTTATGCACAATAACGATGGCGACAACTTTAACAAATTGCTGCAAAAGTTATTGGTGTTGGTACTGCTGTTCGTAATGATTAAAAGTACAGGAAACGGATCCCATACGTAATTTGAAAATTTTAAATGAATGGAGAAGATGAGACAAAGGCAAATAGCACAGATAAAATTAAAAAAACATTTGTCCATGCGCTAGACAACTTTTGTTTGCCGTATCAAAAACAAAATAACAACAAATTGAAGTTTTTTGAGTGTGGGTGTGTGTGAAATATTTAATTACAGAAAACACTGTAGTTCTATTATTGATATGACAGCTCTAGGGACGTTTGTCAATATAGACACGTTGAAAACTAAAACAAACAAAAAAATAAAATTACAAGCAATATGGTAATAAAAATTTGTCGGGATCTTCACATTGGGGCTAGGCCAAAACCATGGTACAATTATAAAAGGTAACAGCAAATCCCAGCTGAATCGATTCCAACGTAATACTAGTGTCAATATGAATTTGACAAATTATGTTTTTAAAAAACACCCAAGAGGAAAATTGGGAAAGCATACAATTTGAAATTGTTCTTTTTTAAATATGCTCCGGTATTCAATTTACTCAATCTGCCTGCTGGGAAAGTTTGAGCAAGCAAATCTTTCTTCATGGAATAACTCGCAATTCCCAGCATTTTCATATGTGTTACACATATAAGTGGCTATGGCTCAATTATAGGAAAGATGTGGAAGCGATAGAAATATAAATTTAATAGATTTTCATATATGTGTTTCAATTTTTATTTTGAGGATTCAAAAATATTTCATTTTTAAAATAAATATAATTTGATGATAATTAGTTTGTTTGTTTACATTTTTCTGTCAAATGAGTTGACACTAGTAGAAATTACAACAACAAATTTCCATGTGGTTGTTGTATCGTTTGTTGTACAACAACACTTGCTGTTACCTTCTATTATTATACCATGGCCAAAATATAGACCAATATTATAAATTTTCTGGGAAAAAATTGTTTTCCATCAAGAACCGGGATATTCGATAGCAGCCACTCGGGTTAAAAAAAGAACATAGGGCCAAACAAATATCAAAATATGTTTATATGATGGCTATGCCAACACATGGCATTTTTCAAAGATATTTAGTGAATATTTTTTTAGTTCTCCAAGAACTAACAATACCCAATTACAGCTCCTTCGATTGGAAAATACCCCTATGACCATGTAAATACCTATAAAAGCCAAATCCACTTTTACCCGAACCTTGCTCAGAAAAGCTTGTAATAAATTTCGTATTAAGGGAACCCCCCATTCTCGATTTTTTATTTTTAAGATTTTAAATGGGCTGGTAAATGAATACCAATGCTTGTTAAGGTTTGTAACTTTGCACATATATATTTGAAGATTTAAAAAGGAAGAAAAATAATTTACAAAAAAATTTTGTTGTTGTTTTGTTGTTGTTTTTTGTGATCAAAGAAAAGTCCTTATTTTTGATGGCGGGCATGATAACTCCTCACTGGAACATCGGAACTCGAAAATTCCAACGGTGTTAGAAAGAGTACATGTCTGGCTCTCGTAT
The DNA here is from genome assembly GCF_032173495.1 of Musca vetustissima. Classification (NCBI taxonomy): domain Eukaryota; kingdom Metazoa; phylum Arthropoda; class Insecta; order Diptera; family Muscidae; genus Musca; species Musca vetustissima. The sequence goes on from NW_026889442.1 coordinate 5,027, forward strand.
GAACTAGGATTATTGACCTCGCTCTAAAATTAACAAAATGGCGGACCTTTGAAAAAATATTTTTGAAAAATCACCGATTTTTTACCAAAAACCAAGTTAAAAAATAAGGAAGATCTTCACCGATTGGCTTTATTCTAGTTCATACGATAGCCATACACTCACAGAGAAACGTGTAAAAATTTGAAATCGATTGGGTTATTAGTTTTTGAGTTATCGTGCCCGCCATTCGCAAAAAAATGTTTAGAGAAAAACGCGTTTAAAGTTTGAGAAGCCCTTCAGCCGTCACTTGATGCTGACACAATAAATCGGCTATATCTTCAAGAGTTCTTGAGATTTTCATTTCAAAATTTGCAGGGACATTCTTGAATTAGTGTAGATTGGAATTAAGTCAACAAAAATTTTGACCCCGAGAATGGGGGGGGTCCCCTTAATTGTAGTTTATTAAGGACGGTCTGTGCAATATTTTCCAGAGAGAGATCTCATTAGTTCAAACATGTTAATATTATTTATTTGAGGGAGATAGATCCGGATCCATTATTTTTGTTTGTCCGGATAAATAAAAAATAAAATAAGAACGAGTAATGAAAATTCGAAAGTTGGGCTGGACCCATTTGAAGCAAACTTGGCATACGCATTCCGGTATGCTTTAGTATGCTAACCCGCGCAAACTGCATTGTAATCGGACAAACCGTAAATGTTTGGTTCACACTTCACCTAAAATCGCATGAAAATGTATATGGAAGCTATATCTAAATCCGAACCCATACCAATAAAGTTTAACGCACTTTATTTTAGACTCAATTCAATAATCTATGCAAAATTTCGTCTCAATCGGGCAAACCTTTGGAGTTTGGGCGCCATTTAGACGAAATCGAACGATTTCAACAAAACTTAACCAACTTTAATCTATACTCATTTCAACACTTTAAGCAAGGTATAACTAAATCTGAACCGATTTCAAGGAGATCTCACATACGTCAATATGTATATAATTTAGTATGCTGTGCAACATTTTGTCTGAATTGGACAAACTTTGAGATATTAATGCACCATTTACATAAAATCAGACAAAACTATGTGCATATCTAAATCTGAACTGATTTAAAAAATATCACATACCCAAATCTGTTCTAAATTTTGTACGTTGTGCAAAATTTTGTCTCAATCGGTCAAACCTTAGGAGTTTGGTGCACTATTTTTATGATTTTATGGGAGAGATACATAAACATGTATGCCTATTTCGTAAATTTTTACCAATTATTGCCCGTCTGTGACTCCGGAAATACTTAATCCGGAGTAGTGAATAATCTTTATATTGATACCAATTATAGTATTATGTATTCGAATGAGACAGTATTTGATATTGACCGTATGACACATTCATTTTTATACCCTCCACCATAGTATGGAGGGTATATTAATTTTGTCATTCCGTTTGTAACTCATCGAAATATTCATTTCCGGCCCTATAAAGTATATATATTCTTGATCAGGGTGAAATTCTAAGACGATCTAGCCATGTCCGTCCGTCCGTCTGTTGTAATCCCGCTATCTTCTGAAGGAATTGAGATAGGGCGCTGAAATTTTGCATAAGGTTGTCTTTTGTTGCAGGCAGGTCAAGTTCGAAGATGGAATATATCGGTCCACGATTAGGCATAGCTCCCATATAAGGGTACCCGCCAAATTTCGGTATTTTTGGGTTATTGAGTGCGTTTTTTAGCCGAATTCGCTGAAATTTGGTACATTGGGTTCTTATAGGGTACTAAATGTCCCTACAAAAAATTATAAATATAGGTCCACTTTTTCTAGTAGCCCCATATAGGGGTACCTCATAATTTTGAGTATTTTGGGGGTCTTAATCGTATTTTTCCACCGAGTTGGCTGTAATTTAGTATTTTGAGTTCTTAATGGGTTCCAAATCTCTCCACAAAAAATTATGAACATCCATTTTTCGGGTAGCCCCCATATAAATGTGCACCCAATTTTCGGTATTTTGGGATTCTTGAGCGCATTTTTCAACCGAATTCGCTGCAATCTGGTATTTTGTAGTCGTATATGGTAACAAAACTCTCCACCATAAATTATTAATATTCGCCGCCTTTTTGCGCTAGTCCCCATATAACCCCATTTTTTATATTAAAGGGACCCCCACATTCTCGGGGTCAAAATTTTTTTTTGTTTTAATTCGAATCTACACTAATTCAAGAATGTCCCTACAAAATTTCAAGTAAAAATCTCAAGAACTCTTGAAGATATAGCCGATTTATTGTGTCAGCATCAAGTGACGGCTAAAGGGATTCTCAAACTTTAAACGCGTTTTTCTCTTTTGCGAATGACGGGCACGATGACTCAAGAACTAATAACCCAATCGATTCAAAATTTTTACACGTTTCTCTGTGAGTGTATAGCCATTGTATGAACTAGGATAAAGCCAATCGGTGAATATCTTCCTTATTTTTTGCTTGGTTTTTGGTCAAAAATCGGCGATTTTCCAAAAATATTTTTTCAAAGGTCCGCCATTTTGTTAATTTTAGAGCGAAGTCAATAATCCTAGTTCATACGAGAGCCAGACATGTACTCTTTCTAACACCGTTGGAATTTTCGTATTCCGAAGTTCCAGTGAGGAGTTATCATGCCCGCCATCAAAAATAAGGACTTCTCTTTAATTACAAAAAACAATAACAATTTTTTTTTTTTTAATTATTTTTCTTCTCTTTTAAATCTTCAAATATATATGTGCAAAGTTACAAACCTTAACAAGCATTGGCATTGATTTACCAGCCCAATGAAAATCTTGAAAAATTAAAATCGAGAATTGGTGGGGTTCCCTTAAAATCGTTATCTGATTTGTTCTGTGTTTTGGGTTTGGTTTTAAGACTCTGTGGAATCTTTTCACCTGCGGAGGACCTCGAGATAAAAAACTAGAACGTAAGGTTCGATAATGAACTATAACCCGCATTTAGACCTAGCCCCTGTGTGGGAGGTACCAGAAGGAGTGGACCGGTATTCCCCATCTTCGAAATGGAACTAAATTTGGAAGAAATAGTAAGATGGGCAAAGTTTGGATGAAATCCAAATTTTCTGAAACGGATTTTTTGTCCAAAGAAACATGGTGTATAAAACAAGTATATTTCGATGAGGCACATTAGCCATAAGGCTGAGGGTACTTTATCCATTTTGAAATTTGTATTATGGTTTACATTCCCTATATTTTCATTTCAAGTACCTGTCAGTATATCTATGGTGGAGGATATCAAAATTCCGACCGGCCGAACTTAACGCTTTTTCACTTGTTATTTTTGTCGTTATTTCTGGATATGGATAACGATCCATGCATGATCCATGGATTATTGTATACCAAGTTTAGGTCGCATTTAATATCAGAATTGTATGAAATTTGCCACATCTCAGTTATTTGGACCAAGAACAAACCACATAGAAATAGAAGGAAATCAGTTTAGACTTACATCTAGTTTCGTAAAAAAATGACAAATTAAGCCTTAAAGGTTGTGTGTGAAGTATTTTTCACAGTCGTGAATATGGGGCAACTGCCACGAAAATTAGCACAGAATCCAGGATTAGATCGGCCTGACTGCTGACTATACAGCTCCGCTTACGGATTTAATTTTTTATATCAATCAGTGTGGAACTTCAATCAAATCTACTCCTCAAATAGGCATTAATGACACTTCTTGGTACCATAGGGTTTATGTGGCACTATGCTATTAAAAAAATTCGATATTTATAATCCTTGTATAATAATGCAGATTAAATAAAAATGTGTGTTTGGCTGTTGGTTATGGAAATCCATAAACTAAACAAATTAACACTTTTCGAGACTAACAGATTCCCTGTGATATAAGTCTTCACCATCATGTGCATATATATAGATATTCTGATTTCGATTTTATTTTTATTGTTGGTCTGTTGTTCTTTTTTTTTCTTCCTCCACGGTTCCCTTATTCTCATTCAAAGAATTTCCATTTTCAAACGCTGTTGGTCACATGAGTATTTCAGAATTGTTGGAACGTAATAAAAATGTCACATAGCTAAGTGACAAGTCAAATAAAGTTATGGTTGGAGAAGCCGGTAGGAGAGAAGTAGAATATTTTCGAGGAAGAAAATATACAACCTATTATATATAATAGGTTGTATATTTTCTTGGTATTTCGAAACAACCAACAACATAGAAGACAGACACACTTAAGAATGTCTAAGAATATTTTAACACGTTTAATAAAACAGAAAAAAACAATTTTTTAGATTTTTATGCAAATCGACCGAATCGAGATATGGGGAAACAAACAACACATTTGAGGTAGTCCACAAAACTGAGGGTGGAGTAGCATAAATATGAAAAAACAATATAGATGTCATGAAATACAATAAAATTTTTGCATAATTTGCAAAATGCTCACAGTGGGTGATAGCTTTACCATGAAGTTATGACAAAGGAACATTTTAGAATTTGCATCTTGAATAGAAATCAACACAGCATGATGCGTATGCTTGTAATATTGTATTATACATTATACATATTGTATTTTTGGACGATTAACGGAGCCATCAGTGTGAATTTTAAAGACTATTTAAAAAATTCACGTTATCTTCGGAACCGGCAAAGCCATAGCCTTATATTAAAAAAATGAATTAGTACGTTTCGCTATAAAAATTTATCGGAAAATTCGAATAGTTTGCAAAAATGTTTCGTTACAACCCATAAGTGGTCATTACAGGCGATATTTTTTGTGTGGGCTATAAAGGGCAGAAATTCGGGACATTTGGATTTCATCGTTATAGCCGATATCTATATATAAAAGAGTTGCGATATAAGTGACTGACTGATCATCAACGCCCAGATGAAACGGCTAATGATAGAAACTTGAAATTTGGCATATAGGTTGGGTTTGGTGCGTAGGCGTGTGATAAGGCAAGGGTTTTTGGAAATTTGTACTAAAAGGTACTAAAAACTGTATTACGGGGGAACAGTTAGGTTTAGTACTTTGAAATTTGGTATGCAGCTTTGCTTACGATAAGCGAAGTGGTATGTGTGAAAAAATTTTGGAATTTAGTACTAGAAGGTACTAAATATTATATTTTAATGGAACCGGTGGAGATAGATATCTGAAACATGGTATCTAGTTTAAGCTAATAAAACAAGAACGACGTTCAAAAATATTTGTTGGAAGTTCGAAGTAGAAATCTGAAATTTGGTATACAGCTTTGTCAGTAATAATCTAAAGGTTATGTGTGAAAAAAGATTGGAATTTAGTACTAAGAGGTACTAAAAAGTACTAAATATTATATTTAAATAAATTTAATGATCCAAAGGTTATGTGTGAAAAAACATTGGAATTTAGTACTAAGAGGTACTAAAAAGTACTAAATATTATATTTAAATGGATCCAGTAGAGAATCTTACCAGAAAATTTATATGTAGCTTAAGCTATTACAAATATAATGTTATGCAAAAATATCTTTTGAATATTAGTACTAAACAATACGAAATATGGTATTTACTTTAGCTATTAAAAATATAACGATGGGCAAAAATATTTTTTTGAAAGTAGTACTAAAATGTACTAAAAATTATGAATATTATATTACAATAGAACCGATAGAAATAGAAATCAGGAACTTTGTATGAAGTTTTTACTATTATAAATTAGTACAATTTTGGTGATAAAAATACTAAATAAAAATTACAATGGAACCATTAGAAATAGAAACCTGAAACGTGTACGTTGATTTAACAATTACAAATACTTCGCTTTGCATAATTGTTTGAAATTAGTACTAAATATTAAATGACAACTGAAACGGTATAGATTAAAATCTGAAACATAGCATGTTGCCAAATTACAAATTACGGTAGAACGGATAAATATAAGTGCCTGTTATTTATATTATTATTATATATTATTAAATACTTATCTGGAACCATGACGATAAACATTTATACGTAAATATTTTCAGGAAAGTACAACACATTGTATACGGCGGTACCCGTACTGCCGTATGATAGAATTTGGTATAAGTTTTTTTGTACGAAAAACAATGTTTTCGTAGTTTTGTTTGACATTAATACGGTTCTAAATATTGTGTACGAAAATGCTGACATTTTGTATATATAGCAGCTATAACAAATTAAATATAATGCGTATAGTTTACATCGGAAAAGGTGGAGACAGATTTCCGAATTTTAGTATTTATCTGTAACTATGACAAATAAAATGTTTTATGGACATATTTTTTGAAAATCGGAACTAAAAATGACGACAGTTACATGAAATATAGTTTCCCACCCTACATAGGCTTATACTACAGCAAATGATGTGAATTATGCAAATAAGTGAACCAAGGCACTATACAACACACGTACTAACTTGTTGACACTTTTTCTACCATAACAGTACTGTTACTTATTTCTAAAGATGTATCCAACACCACGGCAATTACGATGTAATGAATAATGGGCGGGATGTTTATGTAAAGGATATACCAACAATTTCTCCAATAAGGATCTTGTAACACACAGCATTAACCCTTTGAGCCCCGAATTTTTTCAGTAATCATAGAACAATTTTCTGTTCACAGATTTAATGTAATTATCTTGGATAGGAAATGGACAAAATATTACATCGCTACATCCTTGCATTTGGGAGATACAGTACATTCCAAATAAAAAATCGACGAAAAAATCATTTTTAATTATTCTCTATATTCTGTTTTACAATAACCAAAAATAATTCTGATGGCAGAATTCGTACATTTCGAATACGAAGCAATTTAAATAATTTGGACTGTATACACAAATTGGTACTGTACACATTTTTGCCCTCTTCTCTATATTGAAAAGCTCATAACTTTACAAAAAATTAGAATTTTTTAGATTTTTCTTTTGATATATGTCGTCCATAATCAGGTCTTGACATGAGTATAATCTACTAGCTAAATATTAAATATAAGCTCTAAAATATTTTGTTGCCTGTGGGCAACATTGGGCCACAAAGGGTTGGTATTAAATGTGGCGGCTGGCCGAAGAGGGTGTAATTAAAAAAATATTTGCCGAGTTTGGGAGTTCCTTCTAAAAAAGTTTTCAATATAGTTTCATTAGTATACCCTTCACCACACTGTGGTACAGGGTATTATGTCTTTGTGCATATGTTTGTAACGGGCAGAAGGAAACGAGATAGACACATGGTTCCTTTTGAGAATATGCATAGAATCACTTTCTGAGTCGATTTACGCATGTCCGCCCGTCTGTCCGTCCATGTATTTTTGTGAACAAAGTACAGGTCGCATTTATGATCCGATTTGGATGAAATTTGGCATAGGTCACTTATTTGGCAAAATCAGATTCACATATATATTTTTTTAGTCCGATTTAATGTAAATGGTGCACCGAAGTTCCTATATATCTTTTGATTTGCACGAAATTTGGCACAGCGTAATGAAATAGGTATAGAATGATGTGTGTAAAGTTTCCTGAAAATCGGTTCAGATTTAGATGTAGCTCCCATATATATTTTCATCCGATTTAATGAAAATGGTCCACCAAAGTCCCTATATATCTTTCGATTTGTATGAAATTTGGTGCAGAATACT
>NW_026889443.1:0-12733 GCF_032173495.1 Musca vetustissima
AAACCTTATACCTATCAATACATCCATAGGCACAGCAAGCAAAACTCCTGTACCTGGTTTAAACCGGAACAATTTTGGAAATGTGTCGGAGAAAAAGTAATATTGCTTACACATGTTTATACCCTGCACCACACTGTGGTACAAGGTATTATGTCACTGTGCATATGTTTGTAACAGGCAAAAGGAATCGAGATAGACACATGGTTCCTTTTGAGAATATGCATAAAATCACTTTTTAAGTCAATTTATGCATGTCCGCCAATCTGTACATGTTAAATTGTAAACAAAGTACAGGTCGCATTTATAAACCGAATTGGATACCACATATAACTTTGCCTTCTAAATTACAGTATTTTGAGAATTTTGTACATGTGTTACTCCAATATCGGTCCATGTTTTGGAGTTTTGAGATTTTAGAAACATTTTCATTTAAAACCAGTGAGCGGAGCAGTATATTCGGACGGGGCCGACCATACGAAACCCTACACAACTACCACGGAACTCAAATTTTCTGCGGATATTTATTCCGAGCCTGGGCAATATTTCGTGATATTTGCACCCTCTTGCCCGATAGAGGTAAACAGCACCTCTTCCTCACACTGACATATTACGAGTATTCAGTACAGCTATTGTCAAGATTTCCTTCACCGTGGGTTGTGTTTTGATGTTCGGCTTTCATTTGTGGTCTATAGATCGACTCGAAAATAAAACAAAAAATTAAGTTTTCGGTGCACTTCATTCCAAAATTATTATCTGATCATCACCGAAATTTAGAGGCGTTGTCCTTGACCATACCCGGAACCTCATGGAACATTTCAAAGCGATCAGCGATATAGTTCCGCTCTCTAGAGTGATAATGGGTTACTAAATAATATACGAATACGGAGATACTTGTAAATATTTAGGTGTAACTCTCACATCCGAGCACATACAAGAATATAATTGGTCTTAATTTAAAGGTCAACCACTCCTCTTGGATATAATATCAACTTCCCGGGTCTATGTCCTTCAGTGGTAAATATATATGCTATAGAATAAAAATTTTGTAATTTTTCACACAAAAGTCAGGGTCCATTTGACCCGCTAAATATTGACCGATCTTTATCAAACCAGGCATGCTTATTCTTTGGCCCGACCCCCTTCTCCATGCAAAATTTCACGATGTTCGGGCCATTATTGCGGCCTGTGGAGCGACCAGAAAAACCGACAAAAATTTAGTATTTGGTCCATTTCATCCCCTAAATATTAACCGATCTTTCCCAAAAACAATAGGGGTCTTCATTGGACAGAACCCATCCTACATGCAAAATTTCGTGAAGATTGGTCCATAACTGTGGCCTGTATCGTGTTTACAAATTATAATGGACAGACGGACGGACGGACACACATGTCTATATCGACTCAGCTAGTCGAGATATGACGATCGGTATACTTAAAGGTGGGTCTAGGACCAATATTTCGCGGCGTTACAAACATTTGGGGCTGCACAAAGCTATAATACCCTGACAACATAGTTGTGTAGGGTATAATTATTGAAGCTTGTATTTGGTGTACCATATGGTAGGTAGGTATACTTTTTGGTATGTTCCCCATATTTTCAGTTCAAGTAACCATCAAAGTATCCAGAGTTCGGCCCGGCCGAGCTTAGCGCCAATTGTGGAGGTTATCATAACGCACAAAAACATAAAGATATCGTTAAATTTTCCCAGGCTCGTGAAATTAAATTTCAGTGATAGTTGTATATCGTGATACCGTTCCGTCTGACTATACTGCTACGCTAACTGAATTTATTTATCAACGTGAAAGCTTCAGGGGAGAGGGTGGCACCTTTGAACACTTTTTTCTTTCACGCCTCATAATTTTTTATACCCTTCACCACACTGTGGTACAGGGTATTATGTCTTTGTGCATATGTTTGTAACAGGCAAAAGGAAACGAGATAGACATAAGGTTCCTTTTGAGAATATGCATAGAATCACTTTCTAAGTCGATTTATGCATGTCCGTCCGTCCGTCCGTCTGTATGTCTGCCTGTCTGTCTGTGCATATTAAATTGTAAACAAAGTTCAGGTCGCATTTATGATCCGAATTGGATGAAATTTGGCATAGGTCACTTATTCGGCCCAAGGACGAACCCTATTGAAATTGGGAAAAATCGGTTCAGATTTAGTTATAGCTCCCATATATATATATATATATATTTAACCGATTTAATGTAAACGGCCCCTATATATCTTTCGAATTGCACGAAATTTAGTACAGCCTAATCATTTAGTTCTAAAATGATGTCTGCCAAGTTTCGTGAAAATCGGTCCAGATTTAGATATAGCTCCCATATATAGTTTCATCCGATTTCATGTAAATGGTGCACCAAAGTCCCTATATATCCTTCGATTTTCACGAAATTTAGCATAACGTACTGAATTGAGCCTAGAGTGATGTCTGCCAAGTTTTGAGAAAATCGGTTCAGATTTAGATATACCTCCCATATATAGTTTCGTTCGATTTCATGTAAATGGTGCCCCAAAGTCCCTATATATCTATCGATTTGCGCGAAGTTCTGCCAAGTTTTGAGAAAATCGGTCCAGATTTAGATATAGCTCCCATATATAGTTTCGTCCGGTTTCATGTAAATGGTGCACCAAAGTCCCTATATATTATTAAATTTGTACGAAATTTGGAATAACGTACTGAATTGAGCCTAGAATGATGTCTGCCAAGTTTCGTGAAAATCGGTCCTGATTTAGATATACCGCCCATATATAGTTTCGTCCGATTTCATATAAATGGTGCACCAAAGTCCCTATATATCCTTCGATTTGCACGAAATTTGGGATAACGTACTGAAATGAGCCTGGAGAGTTTTCTGCCAAGTTTCGAGAAAATCGGTCCAGATTTCTATACAGCTCCCATATACAGTTTCGTCCGATTTCATGTAAATGGTGCACCAACGTCGCTATATATCTTTCGATTTGCACGAAATTTGGCATAACGTAATGAATTGAGCCTAGAGTGATGTCTGAATTGTTTCGTGAAAATCGGTCCAGATTTAGATATAGCTCCCTTTTATTATAGATTGATTTTAATTAATTGACACACCAAGGAACCAATAGGCTGATAGGAACAAAACGTTCTGCAATTAGTATAACCTAACCTGTGACAAGTTTGTTTGAAATCGCTAAATATTTGGATAGAACTTCCATATATACTTTCGCCCGATTTCAAGTAAATTGGGCATCAAACTCCTCATGTAGTCAGATTGACATCAAATTTCGCAAAACGTAAAATTACGTTGTTCCGTTTTCTAGAAGTACAGACATAGCCCAACGGATGACCTATTTATATTTGTTTGAAGTCGATTAACATACTTTATGGATAGATCTAAATGTGAATCTAATTTAGATAAATATCACATATTTTATTTCATCCAATTTCATGTTAATAGTCCTGTCTAATATACCCATTGTGGTGAAAGGTATCATATAGTCGGCCCCGTCCGACTTTACTACTTTCCTTACTGGTTTATTTTATAATGTTTGGTTTCTTATAAATTTTAACTAATAGGTACATATGTAACCTTTACAATGAATGTAAATATGACATACTTTAAGCTTGATATAAATATTTTATTGCTGTTTTAAGGGAGAAAGTCAAAGTGTTCAAAACTGCCCCACAGGTGGGCACCTTTGAACAAGGTTTGACATTTTTGAACGGCTTGGTGTTTTACAGGGTTTGTGTTAAAATATAAATGTATTTTAATCAAACATATCAGAAATGCATTTATTTATTAAAAAATATATAGAAAATTTTCGAAAATTAAAAAATTCAGATCAAAATTTATTAAAACATAAAATGACTTAAATCGAAGCCAAAAGTTAAAAATTCCGCGTTTTACTCGAATTTAATGGGCATGTTCAAAGGTGCCCCACCCGTGGCATTTTACGGAAATGTATAATAACTTTTTTGTAATAAATATATATGAAAGAAATTACATTAGTTACACAGTGCAGCACTAAAATCTTGAAGCAATCGAGACCCCCAAAATCGTGAAGCTTGTGATGGTGGAAGAAAATCCCTAGCTGGGTTTTGCATTATTAGCTAAGGTTTTTTTTAATTAATTTTTAAAATATTCGACTGGGGTGGATTTTAGCACAATTTTCGAATAATACGTACTTATTTTTGAGTCTATATCTCGTGAACTATTCGAAATATTGGTTTTCTCTCTTAGGCAATATTTTTCCTTTTAATTAGATCTAAAAATTTTCTCTTGAGATAAAATCAATAAAACAACACCATCATACTGAAAATAGCACAATTGCAAAAAAAATTAAAATTTCGACATACTTTTTCCATGTTTTTTCACACTTATTTCAAAAACTACTACTGACTCAATAAATAGGTACACAATTGAAATAAAAAATGAAATTTTTATTGTTGATGATAAAAATATAAGAAAAATCATAAACTTTAAAATAAAATTAAGGACACTTCAAATCTTTTTTACATATACATATTTTGAAATGTATTCGTCGCTTTCGGAGCTAATATCATCATCTGAAAACACGTTTCCGACCATTTCCATATCTTTATTTTCGTAAGAAAATATTTTATGACTAGACCAGCATACTTCCCCAAGCATCTTCAACTTCTCCGCTCCGTCGAGTGATATGGCATTGCCAGATGAAAATAGGCAAACTATTTTATTCAGACGTTTTAGAAATCAAAAACCAAGGTTTTCATACTGGCAGTGTTGATCCCGCACTGCTCCGAATGTCGCGTACATTGGTCCTCCACCATTACACTTACTGTAGTTGTTTTTGCTTCTTTGATGTAAGGTTGTTTGTCTTACTTCTTGAGTAATGGTACGTCGCCAGGTGTTTCTGGGTTGACCACTATTCCTCGACCATTGGTGATGCCATTCAAGTGCCATCCATGTAATACTGTTCCAGTTTTTCCTTAATGTGTTGTCGATCCACATCCAGTTCCTGCGTTTACCCTGTACATATTTCGCTGTGACATGTCTTCGAAAAAAACAATTTTTATTTTTATAAACATACAATTGGGAGTGATTTTTTTATGGTTCATTTTGATGAATTTGTGAGGCTACAACTATGTGAAGGAATCAACCAATGAAATCGGGGTTTTAAGAAGAGTGGTTTGATTTGCTATTGGCTATCTTCTTGTCATATATTGTTTGGTCGAGTCAGTAGCAGTTTCTGAAATAAGTGTGAAAAACATGGGAAAAGTATGTCGAAATTTAAATTATTTTTGCAGTTGTGCTATTTTCAGTATGATGGTGTTGTTTTATTGATTTTATCTGAAGCGAAAATGTTTAGATCTAAGTAAGAGGAAAAATATTGAAGAAAGAAAATCACGTATTATTCGAAAATTGTGCTAAAATCCACCCCAGTCGGATCTTAAAAATTAATTTAAAAGAAAACCTTAGCTAATAATGAAAAACCCAGCAAGGATTTTCTTCCACCATCACAAGCTTCGAGATTTTGGGGGTCTCGATTGGTTCAAGATTTTAAAGTTGAAAAATGTGTCACTGTGTTATGTTTGAAATGATTATTGGAATGCAAAAAAATTGTTTAACGAAAGAAAACTTTCACGGAATTCTTCCTGGGCCCTTACAACCAAAAAATAAAAGTTTACAATTACACTGCGAAAACATGGTCACCCATGAACAATTTGTCGAAAAGCTAGCCAAGGTGGTTTAAGCAGATAAAGAACAAGATTGCCATATACAAAAATGTGGTAGAGGGTCGGAAAAAATTTAAAACAAGTTTTTATGAGCGCTGTTCAAAGGTGCCCCCGTTCAAAAGGTGCCCCCCTCTCCCCTACTTATTAATTTTTATAAGGTTTTTTACTACCAATTTTTAAAAACCCAGCCCACTCAGAATAGTAGTAGTTGTGATAGAAGAAGACTATATATGTAATGATTTTAATATTTTACTTTTAATCACTTTGTTTTTCCAGCACCCTCATTTTGCATGGACAGTGAAAAACATTTTATCATCATAATATTTCCCTATCCCATGCAATTGTACAATTTTCCTCATCCAAAACAAAGTGACTGCACTCCAAAGTCTTTTTAAACTTCCGTATCATTTGCAATTATTAATTAAACTATAAAATGCTAGCAAATCTTTTCGATGGCTTATGCTAATTTCAAAAACAAGAATAACAACAAAAACGAACAATGCAACCACAAACACCATTACGTTATGGTAATAAAAACGCCCATTGAAGTTCTAAAAGAAAGAAATATATATTCTCATTTTTATTTTGGAACGACTTGAACCCCATTCATTCATTGCCCAATGCTTTGTTCGTCCGCTCTGACAAAAATTTAATGTTTTCAAATGTTTCATAATTCACTTTGGAAACTGTTTTGCGTAAATTATTCGGCAAAACTTTTGCGAGCAATTGTTTTCCAGAATTCTATAATATTTTCCATAACTTTGGCCGGCCAGGAGTAGAAAAAACAATTCAAGTGACGCTATGGTTGATCTTGTTGTTGTTATACCCTACACAACTATGTTGTCAGGGTATTATAGCTTTGTGCAGCCCCAAATGTTTGTAACGCCGCGAAATATTGGTCCTAGACCCACCTTTAAGTATACCGATCGTCATATCTCGACTAGCTGAGTCGATCTAGACATGTGTGTCCGTCCGTCCGTCCGTCTGTCCATTATAATTTGTAAACACGATACAGGCCACAGTTATGGACCAATCTTCACGAAATTTTGCATGTAGGATGGGTTCTGGCCAATGAAGACCCCTATTGTTTTTGGAAAAGATCGGTTAATATTTAGGGGATGAAATGGACCAAATACTAAATTTTTGTCGGTTTTTCTGGTCGCTCCAGAGGCCGCAATTATGGCCCAAACACCGCGAATTTTTGCATGGAGAAGGGGATCGGGCCAGAGAATAAGCATGCATGTTTTGATAAAGATCGGTCTATATTTAGCGGGTCAAATGGACCCTGACTTTTGTGTGAAAAATGACAAAATTTGTATTCTATGGCATATATATTTACTCCTGGAGGATGTAGACCCCAGGAGTTGATAGCATATCCAAGAGGAGTGGTTGGCCTTTAAATTGATACCAAATACAGTGATGTATCTACTCAGATGTGGGAGTTACAGTCAAATATTTACAGGTGCTTACGTATTCAGATATTATTTAGTAACCCATTACCACATTAGAGGGAGAAATATCGCGCTGATGGCTTTGAAATTGTTCATGAGGTTCCAGTTATGGTCAAGAACAACGCCTATAATTTTCGGTGATGATCAGATTAAAATTTTGGGATGAAATGGACGGAGAATATAATTTTTTGTGTGTTTTCGAGTAGAGTATAATCCAAAAATCACAACACAACCCACCGTGAAGGTAATCTGGACAAGTAATTAGAAGGACTGTACTGAATATTCGAAAATAGTAAGGAAGAGGTGTTGTTAACCTCTAATCGGACAAGAGGGGGCAAATATCACGAAATATTACTCAGACTCGGAATAAACATCCTCAGAAAGTTAGAGTTCGTGGTAGTTGTGTAGGGTATCGTATGGTCGGCCCCGTCCGACTATACTGCTCCGCTCACTGGTTTTATGGTTGGCTTTGGTCTTAGCATTCTTTTGAGATTGTGTCAGATTCATTGTCTTGCCGGACATTTTTGTTTTTTGTTGTTGGAATTTTATTGCTTTAAAATTGTTATTTTTTGTTGCTTTTGCTGTTGTATTCACTAAACGAATGCTTGACTTCGGTTCGTACAATTTAAATTATTCTTTGTTTTATTTTCACCTCACGCTTGTGGAAATCTCAAACGGCTTCATTATACCAGAAGCAGAATGATTTTGTTTTATTAACATTTTATGACCTTAAATTGTCCGCTTTAGGTTTTTTTCTTGCATTGGCAATGAGGACAGTGGCTTTTTGGGGGATGAAATTAATGAACTAAAGAAATTTTAATTGAAAATAGCTAGCAAATATTAAGGGCAGGCAGACTATGTGGCGGAATTATTCTTTTTCAAAAATTTCTTACTTCTAGCTCAGCCGAACTTTGTATATCATCCACTATGCGATCTACATCCTAATTTCCTTTATAAAGACGGGACATTTATATTACAGACTTTCCTGTTAGAAAAATAAACAAAAACATGGAAGGTACAAAGAAAACCAGTAAGGAAAGTAGTAAAGTCGGACTGGGCCGACTATATGATACCCTTCACCACTTTGGGTATATTCTACATATGTATCCTAACATATGTAGAATATATCTGAACCGATTTCATGGAAACTTGCCAGAGACTAATTCATATTACTTCAGAACGTTGTGCCAATCGGCCTAGCTATGGATATTTTTACGAAGCTTAGCAACACCATTCTAGACTTAATTCAGTACCTTATACCAAAATTCGTGCAAATCGAAAGATATATAGGTACTTTGGTGCACCAATTACATAAAATCGGACGAAAATATATATGGGAGCTATATCTAAATCTGAACCAATTTTCTCGAAACTTAGCATACGTCATTCTAGCCTTTATTCAGTACGCAATGACAAATTTCGTGGCAATCGAATGATTTTCAGACATTTTGGTGCACCAGTTACCTAAAATCGGATGAAACTATATAGGGAGTGATGAGATGACTCCTGATCTCATCACAAATGTGCGACGGGAGAAACTAGAGAAAAAAGAAACGCACGGTGTTGACGGTTCCGTGGTTCGAGGTGAACTCATTTTATTTCTAATATTTTCTTAACTCTAAACCTAATAATACATAGACCTACAATGCATTTCAAATACATATATTGAATGTGTAAATAGATTTGGGTTTGGACACATTTATGGTCTTTATTTACGATCACCCAAAAATACACACAGACAACAAATTATGTAAAATGCATTCTTATGCGCGCCGTGTGCAGCAATCTTATCTCTATTTACCAACGCACTATTGACGTTCCACTTGAGACCTGCACACACACCATGCGTGAGAGTCATAAATAGAGTATTTTATGATCTACATTATAAATAGAATCTTAGAAAGCAACTATTTCTATTTGACTACCTGACTCCAAAATGACGTACAGTTCACTAAACTGTACAGGGAGCTATATCTAAATCTGAACCGATTTTCATGAAACTTTGCACACATTTTTATAGACGCAATTCAGTACGCTATGCCAAATTTCGTGCAAATTGAAAGATATATAGGGTCTTTGGTGCACCAATTACTTTAAATCGGATGAAAATATATATGGGAGCTATATCTAGATCTGAACCGATCGTCATGAAACTTTGCACACATCATTCTAGTATCAATTCAGTGCGCTATGTAAAATTTCGTGCAAATCGAAAGATATATATTGACTTTGGTGCACCATTTACCTAAAATCGGACGAAATTATATATGGGAACTATATCTAACTCCGAACCGATTTTCAAGAAATCTAGACTTAATTCAGTACGCTATGCCAAATTTCGTGCAGATCGAAAGATATTTAGGGACTTTGGCGCACCATCTAAATCTGGACCGATTTCCAGGAAACTTAACACACATTATTCTTGACATAATTCATTACGCTATGCTAAATTTCGTGCAAATCGAAAGATATGTAGGGACATTGGTACACCATTTACCTTAAATCGGACGAAAATATATATGGGAGCTATATCCAAATCTGGACCGATTTCCAGGAAACTTAACACCATTACATTCGACTTCTTACTGCGTGTGCCAAAAATTAATCTGATTTAAAAGATCATCCGGTCAGAGTAGTCAAATTTGAGTCTGAACTCCTTAGAATGTGGGAGTGAGAAAAGGCATTACTAAGCTCTCGATAAGGAGGAAGCTGCTTTCTGGGATACAAAGGCGGAAAAAAGATAGGATAAACTGGAGAAATAAGTGCGAGTAGCAAACTGATACCCAGAAGAATAAATCTGACTTTGTCTTCACTTACTTGAAAGCAGCGAAAACCATTATATCTCCGAAATAACACGCGAATGACAATCCCGCAAAAAAAACAGTAAGGAAAGTAGTAAAGTCGGGTGGGGCCGACTATATTAACTACAGTTCATTGTACAAAGTTGTGTGGCAATCGGACAAACTGTGGGTCTTTAGTGCACAATTTACATAAAATCGGAAGAAAAGATATACCGATATTCACGAAACTTAACACAAATCATTCTAGACATAATTTATTACGCTATGCCAAATTCCGTGCAAATCGTAAGATATATAGGGACTTTGGTACACCATTTACCTTAAATCGGACGAACCTGTATATGGGAGCTATATCTAACCCTGAACCGATTTTCTCGAAACTTGGCACACATCGTTCTGCGCCTAATTCAGTAATCTGTGCCAAATTTCATGCAAATCGAAAGATATAGAGGGACTTTGGTGCTCCGTTTACCTTAAATCGGACGAAAATGTATATGGGAGCTATATCTAAATCTGAACCGATTTTCCCAATTTAAATAGGGTTCGTCCTTGGGCCAAATAAGTGACTTGTGCCAAATTTCATCCAAATCGAATCATAAATGCGACCTGTACTTTGTTTACAATTTAACATCTACAGACGGACGGAGGGATTCTATGCATATTCTGAAAAGGAACTATGTGTCTAACTCGTTTCCTTTTGCCTGTTACAAACATATGCACAAAGACATAATATCCTGTACCACAGTGTGGTGAAGGGTATACAAAGACGGGGACTCCCAAAATGGACTAACCAGTCTTTACGAAAGAGGGAACAACAATTGGTAATGCTATGATTTAAGTCATCAAAGAGCACATAACCCTGACAAGACAATAGGCAAGCATTGCTCCCTAAGTGAGACAATGAAACTGAAACTGGTTAGAAAAGCGAAATTCCTCGACTATAAAATGAAACGGTCTTCGTTAGGGGTATGACAGATTTAATATACACTGGAGAGAACTGATACTTCACTTGGTCGAACTAAAAGCATGGATCAAATCAGGCTTTTCGAAATCTACTTCCAATTATCTTAACGGATTTAGTCCAAAACACAGGTTGGAGCCGCTAATGGTTGTTGTTGTTATACTGGTGTGAATTTTTCCCGATAATCTGGTTCTATTTCTAAATCTAGATTCTAAAATTCTGCGATTTGTACCGGTTGTATCCAAAGCGACGACAGGAGTTGGTTTGGCAAAGCAGTGTCATTTGGACAATTACCATCACTTCAATGCGGTTAAACGAGACAGAAGTCCGATCGTCCTTCCTTACGTTGCCCATATCTTACTATAACCGGTATCTATATCACAACACTTCATATGTCGTGACATCGGTAACCTGTTGATTTCAGTGTCAGATCACTCTGAGATCAGTAGGTTTCGTACGATAAAGATCATCATGCTCATTTTCTAATCCCGCTGCCTCTGCTAGAAAGTTAGGCCTCAATTAGGATATTCGACCCCTGATATATAAAAAGCAGCTGCAGCTATGACATCAGAAAAATTGACCCGTTCTTGGGCGATTGGTGAAATATCTGATCTTTTGTTAATTGGATTTCTCATCCTTAGTTAAAGTACGACGTTCAGAGCTTATACATTTGGATGGTCTATTGATGGATATGATAATAGGGAGGTGGAATGATCCCAATGAAGTCATTTGTTAGACACATAATCACGATGGATTTGACAGTTGTGAATGTCTCTCGTTATTCTGGTGGGTAGGCCATCAAGTACCGCGCAAAACGTTGGACATTCTATTTGCTCGGCCAACGTTATGCCCATCATCCGCTTTGATCAGACGTTTATTGCCTTGCAAAGGTGGCTAAAGTCAGGCGAATAATGCAGGGCACAGCTATTAAGCACCTCTACCTCTACGGTACTACAATTGGCCACTACCCCATATATTCCACATATCGATCATTTATTGCATTGTAGTGATCATTATACTTCTGTAGCCATATATAGTGTTTCGCCCGATTTGACCAATGGACCATAATGCTCCAAAGTCCCTATATATCCTACGATTTGCACGAAATTTAACATAGCATACTGAATTGAGCCTAGAACGATGTGTGTTAAATTTCGTGAAAATCGGTTCAGATTTAGATATGGCTCCCATATATATTTTCGTCTGATTTTAGGTAAATAGTGCACAAAAGTCCCTATATATCCTTCGATTTGCACGAAATTAGGCATAGCGTTTTGAATTAAGTCGAGAACGAAAATCGGTTCAGATTTAAATATAGCTCTCATATATATTTTGTCACATGGTATGTATACGAAAGAAAGTAAATTTATCATAGGTTGCAGAAAGACATGCGTATGTTCCTTCGAGGGAACATTGACATGGAAATGTAAGGATACAAAGTGGTGAAGGGTATCATATAGTCGGCCCAGTCCGACTTTATTGCTGACCTTACTGGTTTTCATTTATAGAATTGTTTTTGCGAAGTATCATAAATATTGTTTAAGGGGACCCCGCATTCTCGTGGTCAAAAAAATTTTTGATATACAAAAAATTTTAATACAAAAAATCTTTTACGCGAAACCACACGTTTACGCAACCATTTTTCCTTATTGTATAATCAAATAATATTGACCTGGAATTTTTCTTCATTTTGTAACAGAAATTCCTAACTCTATTCAAAGAGACAAACGATATCCAATTGCTTCTCATAACAAAATTCTTCATTATGAACATTGGAATTTTTTTACTAAATTAAAAATTATTTTTTTTTTCATTTTC
>NW_026889444.1:0-127772 GCF_032173495.1 Musca vetustissima
TAGGCTCCATTGATAACATAGTCCTGGTTATCTTCCATCTCCTTCATCCTTATAATTTTTTATAGTTGAAGGAGTTGAATAAATTTATTAAATTTGAGTTTGACATCATTGCTTAAGTTTTTATTACACACTAATTTTAAAATCGAAAATATTTCCCTATTTATGTAGAAAATGTGTCTCATGAATTCTTTTTCCACTCCAATGTATTTATACTATATTCAAAAAAATTTTTAAATATTTATTTTCCATGTTATCATCTAATTCATTAACTAAATCTAAAAAAGCTTCTTTATTTGTTGCTAAATATAGTTCTATTTCTTTAAGAAGTTCAGGAGGAACTTTTGATCCCTCCTGAATTGTTATAATATTAATTCTATTTGATTCTTGGCTCTGTGTCTCGTTTGAGGCTTCCGTGTTCTCGCCTAATAAACGTGCAACAAGCGCATCGTTTTCTTCCCCTGTGATACGAATTTCCTCATCCTCATCCATTGATTCTTGGATCTGATCTTGTACTTCATCATCCTCATCCTCTATGGTTGTTGACTGCAACTCGTTTGAGGCTTCCGTGTTCTCGCCTAATAAACGTGCACAAGCGCATCATTTTCTTCCCCTGTGATACGAATTTCCTCATCCTCATCCATCAAATTCGCAAAGTCCACTTCTGGTTCCTCGCATAAATTCTTTCGCCGATATTTGCACCTTCTAAGCAGAACATATCATCGGTAGTCTCAAAGAATGCAGCTTCCTCTTAATAGAGCTTGTTTTAGCTTATTAACCTTTTTTAATTTTTTTAATGATTTAATATAATTTTGTCATTACTGTAGTCTTGACTGAAATCGGTTTCATGTTCAACATCCTTGGAAATATTGGACTCTAGGTTTATATCTTTCTTATACTTTTGGGAGTACTCGCCGTAATAGATTCTTTATAAGGACTCATATATTCCTTCTTAGCAATAGTTATTTTTGGTGTCTTTTCACTTGATAGCTTTATTAGTTTCTCTATTGGTTCAGTTATAGGTTTAAATCCGTTTTTTAATTCATCAGTCTTGACCTGCTCACCCATTTTAATGCTATGAAACTTTCTCTTTAGTACATTTTTAGAGTGAACAAGACGTTTCAACATTTCTTCTTCCATTGTTGCAATTATACTGACAGCACAAATTTATAATAGGGATATTTTAAATATGGCTATGGTTTTATGAATATATCTAAACATTTCCTATATCTTCCAGAGTCAATTTCATCGTCTTTGCATATTGTTAAAAACCCATATTTTTCCTTCCAACATTCATGACATATTTCTTTAAAAGTAACCATACTCATGTCACTTACGACATGGTCGTTATATATATGTTTTAAATTAAATTCATCTTGTTTAAACATGATGATCATATTAGCATTGTCAAGTATCAAATGTTTTGGAATGCGTGTATATGTTTGACATAAGTAAAATGAATCAAGACTTTTATGTCGACCCATACTGAAATAGATTTTTATATTATTTTGTTTATCGCAAGCCACATCATCAAATATCATTGAATTTGGCTTAATATCATCAGGTTGTATAACATCATCATTACTACTGAAAGTATACAATTCCATACCCTTTACTGAGGAAATAAGTTTTTTTTTTAATAGGCATATTTCGGTTGATAAAGAGATCTTAAATAAATGTAAATATTTTGATATTTTAATCCATTAGGACTTTCTATCAAGCCAAGCATCACATTAGTCATTCTACAATTTGATGGTCCCACAATTAAGGCTCGTACACTATTGGGTAATAAAGGGCTATGTAGGGGGGTTTTCCTTCATGTAAAATCCGCATTTTGTATAGAAATTTTAGATTGTTGCTCAAATAATCTCATTTTTTACAACTAACGAATTATTTTAGAAACATGGACTATTTATTCTATTTTTAATATTTTTTCTTTCGTTTAGGTAAAAAAAGATATAAAATGTTTGTTTGTAACAAAAATAAAGTTATTAGAAATAAAACTGTTAAAGGAAGAGGACTTATAAATAAATTTATAAACTCCTTACCAGTGGAACTACATCTACCTGGTTATCAATTTTGTGGACCTGGAACAAAACTTAAAAAACGATTGGAAAGAGGAGATAAAGGCGTTAATCCATTGGATGCAGCGTGTAATGAACACGATATTGCTTATTCAAAAAACGTTGACCTTGAACAACGACATATTGCTGATCGTGAACTGGCGGAAAGGGCTTGGGAACGAGTGAAAGCAAAATATAGTAGTATTGGAGAGAAACTTAGTGCATATCTCGTTACTAACACAATGAAGGCTAAAACAAGGCATGGTCTGGGATTGGCTAATAACAAATCAAAACAAATATTAGGTCAAAATTTTTTTTAAAATTCTGTTAGAAATGTAACCTCAACCTTAAAAAGTATAAAACCAAATGACCTTAACCGTGAATTAAAAATAGCAAAGAAAGAAATTCAAAAGTCTTTTCGTGGGAAGAAGTCTATGGTGGTTATACCAAGAGTAATAAGAGTTCCAAAAACTGGAGGTTTTCTTCCACTTATACCAATTCTAACTGGTTTACGACCTTTGGGTACATTAGCATCAGGTAGCTCAGCAATTGCTACTGCTGTTATAAATGCTAAGAAGGGAAAAAAGGAGCTGGAAGAGCAAACCAAACGAAATAGAACCATAGAAGCCATTGCAATGGGTAAAGGCTTATATTTGAAACCATATAAGAAAGGGTATGGCATTTATGTGGATCACACCTCAAAAAAACTTATAAAACTGCTACTTAATGCTCCACTCACCAACATAGATATATATGATTACCAAAACGAGCATATACAAAAGAATGTGGAATTATAAATTTAGATGTATACAGTGGAGATGGTACTCATTGGATGGCATATTACAAAAACAATAATATTATTGAATATTATGATGGTTTCGGAAATCTACAACCTCCAAAAAATATTGAAATATTTAGGATCAAATGTTACATATAATTACAAAAGAGAACAATATTCTACATACAATTTTGTTCACTTATGTTTAAAATTCTTGGTGAAAATGAGTAAGCATTTTTGAATAAATGTGTTATTTAAAATAGAAAATCCTACAGTCAAATTTTACACACTCAAGAAAATGCACGAAATAGATATAACGGATGTTGCATTGGTGGATTTCCAGTATTGCCATGGAAATTACAAAAGTATATTCATAAAGGAGCTAACATATATGTGTGGTGCATCTGTCATTCCTAATAATTTATTTTTTCGATCACCTTTCAATATAAGAGAGTTGACAGTGGAGGCACGCAGAACATATACTTATTGTAAGAAATGTGTAAATGGTCTTGATTGGATGGATGGCAATATTGACTACAACGATTTCGATGTTCTTACACCATTAAATAATTATAAATACATTTTTGTTGTTGGACAAGAAAAAAAATATTTTTACAGAAATATCTGAATTCTACTATAATAAATTTAGAAAACAAAATAAGTTTAAAATCATGTCAAAACTATTTTACAAACTGTTTTATACATTTAGATAGTAATTTTAAGTGTTCAATAAACAACATATTTAAAATATTTGTATTCATTGAAAAACATTGGGATCATGTTGAAGACTTAATAAAGATTAAATAAACACATTTTTTTAATTTTGCATTTTGTTTTTTATTTACACAAAATTTTGTTTATGGAATTGAAGGTTATAAATGTGAACAATAACATGAAAAGTGTTGAAATCTCATTCACTCTGGTATTACCGCAAACATCTGGACCCAATTCAGGAAGCAAAAAATCTAATATTTTTGGGTTAATTGGAATATTGTTTGTGATTCGTCTTCTCATCAAAGGACAACAATATGACCATCTTAGATGTTCTGCAACTGGACAATCAGTTCTCTCCCAATGAAGAATATCTACTTTACAAAAATAACGCCTAGTTACATCTCCTACTCCAGTATAAAAAAGACCAACTGCAGCCATTATTTTCGGATCTGGATATGATAATGGCCAACTGTTAAAGGTTTTCAGACGATCATCTTCACTATTAAGTAGAGACATCTTTCCTCCAAAAGATACTCTAACAAACTATGTTAGGATCTGAAGTTGACATGCCATATATAAATTAAAAACAACTTTGAAGTGAATTTTCAAATATTTATTTATTTATAATGTTTATGTTAAATATGGTGGATAAAAGTATTTCGATTGTTTAATTTGTTTTAGCTCCAATTTGTATATAGTATTATCGTCGTCTTCTCGTAATGGTAACTTTGTTATGGAATATCCACCACATCCAAATTCCTTAACCTCTTCATTTCCCAGAGATAGAAACCTTGTTGGCAAGTATAATATTGCATCATCCAACTTGAGCACAATCCTTTCTCCATATTTTGTATGTGTTCTGTAGGCTCCATTGATAACATAGTCCTGGTTATCTTCCATCTCCTTCATCCTTATAATTTTTTTATAGTTGAAGGAGTTGAATAAATTTATTAAATTTGAGTTTGACATCATTGCTTAAGTTTTTATTACACACTAATTTTAAAATCGAAAATATTTCCCTATTTATGTAGAAAATGTGTCTCATGAATTCTTTTTCCACTTTATTCAGTTGAAGTTTTCACTCTCCCACTCTCTCCCCTCCCCCCATAAAATAATTGTATTTATATTGTATTTGAACCCCCACACCCTCTCCCAATATGAAAATTAAACCAATGTATTTATATAATATTCAAAAAAATCTTTTAAATATTTATTTTCCATGTTATCATCTAATTCATTAACTAAATCTAAAATAGCTTCTTTATTTGTTGCTAAATATAGTTCTATTTCTTTAAGAAGTTCAGGAGGAACTTTTGATCCCTCCTGAATTGTTATAATATTAATTCTATTTGATTCTTGGCTCTGTGTCTCGATTGAGGCTTCCGTGTTCTCGCCTAATAAACGTGCAACAAGCGCATCGTTTTCTTCCCCTGTGATACGAATTTCCTCATCCTCATCCATTGATTCTTGGATCTGATCTTGTACTTCATCATCCTCATCCTCTATGGTTGTTGACTGCAACTCGTTTGAGGCTTCCGTGTTCTCGCCTAATAAACCTGCACAAGCGCATCGTTTTCTTCCCCTGTGATACGAATTTCCTCATCCTCATCCATCAAATTCGCAAAGTCCACTTCTGATTCCTCATAATCAGGGTCTTCAATGTTGCGAATATTATATTTCGCATAAATTCTTTCGCCGATATTTACATCTTCTAAGCAGAACATATCATCGGTAGTCTCAAAGAATGCAGCTTCCATCTTAATAAAGCTTTTTTTAGCTTATTAACCTTTTTTAATTTTTTAAATAATTTTTTTTTATGGTTTTTTTATTTTTTTTTTTTTAATTTTTAAAATTTTTAATATTTTGTTTTCTAATGTCTGAAAACATTGGCTGATTATTTAAAACTGAATGCCTTCTTCAATCCTGGCATCGCTTTTTTTAATGTAAACAATTAATATCCTTTGGTAAGGAATGTAAAATTAGTGAATCCTGTTCAATACTTTGTAGTACTAACTCGCAGAAGTCCTTATAATTAAATATATATTCGTATCTCCCTGAATGCAACAAGTGTGCCTTCTAGACAACATACTGCAGTGCATAAAAATTTAAACATAAACAATTGTCTTATTCATCAAATGTGTCTGCTAATCCAGCATAGATATTTCAATTTATAAACTCCATAGGCATCTCAAAACACATTGTCCTTGGGCGACAAACATGCCTCAATATGATTACAAATAAACATGACTACATATCTGTGTAGAGACATTGGATATACATATGAGTCTGAATGTAGGGTACATTGGCGAGCGCCCACTCACAAACCAATTACCACTGTTTTCATATAACCGCTTAATTACCTTCAAGTGTAAAAAAGGGTGACAATGTACTAGCAGTGGTATTTGAATGAACGAACCCACATATGATTCCTAATGTAGGATATATTTAGGATCGCACACACACATTATCTTTGGTTTGCAAACATTTATTGTTATAACCAAAAATAAGTGAACATGAATGCAGACAAAAGCAATTGTACAAGATCCGTTTTTATTGCTCTCAAGTGTAAAATGGTGACAGTACACCACCACAACATCTCTGAAGAATGGGTGACTTTCCGCCTGCATGTAGGTATACAAGGATGAGTTTAAATGTGGGGTCATAGATTGATACCCATACACATTTGTGATCGCCCACACGTATCGATCAACATATGTATTTCACAATATTATGAAATACCCATGTGGATTCCCAAACACGGACAGACGGAAAATCGGAAAACCAAAATTTACGTTACACAATATTTCATGCGTTAGGTATAGGAAATGATAAATGTGTTTCGCATTATTATGAAATAATCATGTGCGCACAGACAGAGACAGACGGAAAATCTTTATAAACATTTTGACAATTTTTTATTCCTTCGAACCAAAATCCACGTTACACAGTTTTTGTTTAGGTATTTTACATTATTTTTGGGTTAATTGGAATATTGTTTGTGATTCGTCTTCTCATCAAAGGACAACAATATGACCATCTTAGATGTTCTGCAACTGGACAATCAGTTCTCTCCCAATGAAGAATATCAACTTTACAAAAATAACACCTAGTTAAAAAATCTCCTACTCCAGTATAAAAAAGACCAACTGCAGCCATTATTTTCGAAAGATCTGGATATGATAAAACAAAATTTTCCAATGTTTGCCCGGATTTTTTTGACAGTCTAATAAAATACAAAAATATTGCAAAATATATTTTTATTGCCGCGCTTTCAATACATATTTGTTTATTTTATAAAACAGCTGATTTGTTACTGATACATTGCATCACATTCATTTTAAATTGTAAATGTTAGCAAAGTTTCTAGTTGCTATGTTTGGTAACTTTGCATGTGTACGAAGTTTAAATACCGTAGTATTATTGTATACAAACATTGCATTGATACATTTTGGAAGTCAGCCGATCTGAAGTTGACATGCCATATATAAATTAAAAACAACTTTGAAGTGAATTTTCAATTATTTATTTATTTATAATGTTTATGTTAAATATGGTGGATAAAAGTATTTCGATTGTTTAATTTGTTTTAGCTCCAATTTGTATATAGTATTATCGTCTTCTTCTCGTAATGGTAACTTTGTTATGGAATATCCACCACATCCCAATTCCTTAACCTCTTCATCTCCCAGAGATAGAAACCTTGTTGGCAAGTATAATATTGCATCATCCAACTTGAGCACAATCCTTTCTCCATATTTTGTATGTGTTATGTAGGCACCATTGATAACATAGTCCTGGTTATTATAAGGATGAAGGAGATGCATCCTTATAATTTTTTTATAGTTGAAGGAGTTGAATAAATTTATTAAATTTGAGTTTGACATTAAGTTTTATTACATGAATTTTATCTCATGAATTCTTTTTCCTCTTTATTCAGTTGAAGTTTTCACTCTCCCACTCTCTCCCCTCCTCCCCACAAATAATTGTATTTATATTGTATTTGAACACCCCCTCGCAATATGAAAATTATACCAATGTATATTTTTTTGTTGTTTTAAGTTTCTTTATTTTTGTAATATTCAAAAAAATCTTTTAAATATTTATTTTCCATGTTATCATCTAATTCATTAACTAAATCTAAAATAGCTTCTTTATTTGTTGCTAAATATAGTTCTATTTCTTTAAGAAGTTCAGGAGGAACTTTTGATCCCTCCTGAATTGTTATACTATTAATTCTATTTGATTCTTGGCTCTGTGTCTCGTTTGAGGCTTCCGTGTTCTCGCCTAATAAACGTGCAACAAGCGCATCGTTTTCTTCCCCTGTGATACGAATTTCCTCATCCTCATCCATTGATTCTTGGATCTGATCTTGTACTTCATCATCCTCATCCTCTATGGTTGTTGACTGCAACTCGTTTGAGGCTTCCGTGTTCTCGCCTAATAAACCTGCACAAGCGCATCGTTTTCTTCCCCTGTGATACGAATTTCCTCATCCTCATCCATCAAATTCGCAAAGTCCACTTCTGGTTCCTCATAATCAGGGTCTTCAATGTTGCGAATATTATATTTCGCATAAATTCTTTCGCCGATATTTACATCTTCTAAGCAGAACATATCATCGGTTGTCTCAAAGAATGCAGCTTCCATCTTAATAAAGCTTTTTTTTAGCTTATTAATCTTTTTTAATTTTTTAAAAAAATTTTTTTTATTTTATTTATTTTTTTTTAATTTTTAATATTTTGTTTTCTAATGTCTGAAAACATTGGCTGATTATTTAAAACTAAATGCCTTCTTCAATCCTGGCATCGCTTTTTTTAATGTAAACAATTAATATCCTTTGGTAAGGAATGTAAAATTAGTGAATCCTGTTCAATACTTTGTAGTACTAACTCGCAGAAGTCCTTATAATTAAATATATATTCGTATCTCCCCGAATGCGACAAGTGTGCTGTTCATAAAAATATGAACATGAATCTTTCTTTTATCTTGTCTAGCTTAGAAGAAGTAATAAAATAATTAAGTGTCTTAGATAATAAATTGTAATGTAGATCTGTCATAAATGTTATTGCTTATTTGCTATGAATTTTATGTACTTAAGATAGAATTTTCAATGTTATCAATTTCCAAGAAGTCATTAAATCCATATGTGAGTTTCCCAGCCATTAAATCCATATGTGAATTTCCCAGCCATTAAATCCATATGTGTAATCTTCATTGATCATGTACACTGGTGCATACGATAAGTTTTATGATAATAAAGGTTGTGACCCACGCACGCACTTATCTATGCACACAGTAGGTAGAGAAGGTCACGGGATTAAGAAGGAAGAGATAAGAATTATTATTAGGTTGCATTAGGCTAAGCTCGAATAACATATGTAGCTCTTAAGGACAATATTTTTTAAATAAAATTAGTACTCAACCAACATCCAAGCCGGCAACATCTTTTATTAATACGCGCGTAAACAGTGGTCCTTCGAAAGAGAAAAAAAAAGAATCAGTGACCGGAAAAGTGTGCACATAAAAAAAAATCTAATTTAAGAAAGAATTCTATTTGAAAAAATAATTGTGAAAGCCACATTGAAAAGAATATTATCAAAAAAATATATATATAATTTCAGAAAGAATTCTATTTGAAAAAATAATTGTGAAAGTTACAGTGAAAAGAATATTATACAAAAAAAAAAAAAACAGAAAATAGTGACGAATTAAGAAACAAGGATATTATCCAATAGAAAAAAATATTATAGTGGAAAAAAAAATCATAAAATTAAAAAGCCAAAGAGGCTAAGAAATTAGAATATATACAGAATATAGCGGAAAATTGGAAACAGAAGAGCTTAAATCAATAAAGGTAAAACTATTAAAGAATAATAAACTGTAGAAAGAGAAATTAGTCAAAAAGACTTTAAGACGAAATAAATTTAAGAAAACCGAGAGGCCTAAAGGCAAATATTAAAGTAAACCAATTATTAATCCAAAGAAGCAAATAAAAATGTCAGCAGAAAGATATACCTTATATAAAACCCAAAATCAAATCCTCAAGGAAATATTAGAGATTTCAGAGAAGCTGAAATCGGGAACGACTAGGAAGGTTGCTTTAGAAGCAAATTCAAAGTCGCTGGAGAACAAAATGCAGGAAGCCAGGACAAATCAAGCGAAATTAGAATTATATGAACAAAAAGATGAGCCATATTTTAAAGAGAACATATGGGGCAGAATTGAGAGCTATTACAAAGAATGCAAGGAGCTAATACAAAAAATTAAAGATGAACCCGAAAAGCCAGAGATGGGAATAGTGGAACAGGGCCGTCGGAAAGTAGAAGCGCTCGAAAATCTTGGGGCAGTAAAGAACACCGAGAATAACAATGAGGCAATGGAGCAACAATTTCGAGCGTTACAGGAGAGTATGCTAAGCCAGTTCAAATTGCAGCAGGAACAATGGCAAAAACAACAAGAGCAAATGAAGATACAACAGGAACAAATGCAGAAATCTATACAAGAGCAAATGAGGCAGATGCTGCAGTTTCAACATCCATATGGAAAGAATAAAGAAGGCGAAGAAGGAGATGGAAAACTAACCATTGTAACCACTCATGCTAGCAGTGATAAGAAAAATGCAGTGCTTTCCCAATTCAGAAGAAAGATCCTGAAGCTTTCAGACTCCATAGAAGAAGATATTTCAGGAGTAAGTAAATATGCTCTGGAAAATATGAAGGTTTCATGGGAAAAGCAATTCGACGACATAAAACGACTGCATTTAGAATTAACAACAGAACATGGAATGGAAGAAGTGGATGATGAATTGGAAGATATTGAAAGGAAAATGAATACGAAAATAAATAATATTATTTTAAAGATAGGTGGCCTAAAAGAAGAATCTCAGGCAGTGGAGTTAAAAAGAATACAGATTCCATGTTTCAATGGAAATATGGAGGAATGGAGTTCCTTCCACGATTTATTTAAGAAATTGGTTGATAGGAACGCTCAACTATCCGAGGTACAAAAGTTATACTACCTCAAAACTAATCTGAGAGGAGAGGCGTTTCGTTTGGTGCAACATTTGCAAGTGACAGACGCAAACTACAAAGCAGCGTGGGAACTATTAGAAAAACGCTATGACAACAAACGAATTTTATTCACGAAATTGATTGATAAAATTTTGGATCACCCGAATATAAACAGCCTATCTGCAGCAAGCATACGAAATTTGGTAGATAGCGTTAACGAAAGCATACATGCGTTGAGAGCAATGGGTATACCGTTGGAACATGCGGACCCTATAATAGCCAGAATAATAATAAGGAAATTGGATAAAGATGGACTCATTCAATATGAGCAGAACGTCAAAAAATCAAAGGAGATCCAAAAACTTGAAGATGTAATGGACTTCTTAGAACAGCAATACCAGGCCTTGGAAGCATCAACGAGCAAAAAATATGCTGTTTCAGCAACGTATAAAAATCAAGATAAATCCGGAGGGTTGGAAAAGAGGCAATGCAGGTTTTGTAAGCTGATTGGACATGAAGTTGTGGCTTGTAGAAAATTTGCGGCACAACCGGCAAACGATAGATTTAGTTGGGTGAAAGCAGCCCAAATGTGCCTCAGATGTATTAAGCACTCGAAAGACAAAAGATGCCTGAGTGATTCCAAATGCCAGAAGTGTGGATTACAGCATAACACATTAGTCCACTTGGAAAAAACAAGCAACACAAAATCCATGACCACACATGCAACAACAAATGTTCTTCTTGCTACAGCTCAAGTTCGAGTCAAATCTTGGTATGGAGAATATATCACTTTAAGAGCCTTGATAGATCAAGGATCACAGATAACTTCTGTATCCGAAGATGCGGCGCAGTTGCTACAATTACCAAGATCAAGGACTGAGGTGAGATTACGAGGTCTAGGAGATACCATGGTGGGCGTTGCGAAATCTAAAGTATTGCTGAAGATAAGGCCGAGATTTTTCAGCAACAATAAAATTATAACGGAAGCACTAGTCTTGCCGAAATTAGCATCAGCTCATCCTGACAACAATTTCCATTACGACTTGGAGAAATGGAAAAACATAACTCTAGCAGATCCAAATTTTTATAATTCTGAAAGAATCGATCTGGTAATTGGAGCGGACCTTTTCCAACAAATATTGGAAGAAGGTGTTCGCCATGAAGAGAAGATAGTGGCACAAAATACAAAACTAGGATGGATTCTTTCCGGAATAATTCAGATGAAATCCGGAGGAAATAACGTGAGATCAGCTGCGACGACGACAATAGAACGGTTTTGGGAAATAGAAGAGATTGAAGATGAAGAAACGATAGCAGAAGATGATTACTGTCTAAAACTATATGAGGAAACAACACGAGTCGATCAAGCGGGAAGATTTGTAGTGCGATTGCCATTTGCTGAAGACAGACGTTTGGGAGAATCATATAAAAGAGCAATGGCGAGATTTTTAAGTCTAGAGAAAAGATTAGAAGGATGTCCGAAATTGAAAGCAGAATACATAAAAACAATAGATAATCTAATTACAACTAAACACATGGTGAAAGTAGAAGAGAGAAAACAAGGAAAATATTATATGCCGCATCAAGCAGTGATACGTGAAACCAGCTTAACCACAAAAGTAAGAGTGGTGTTTGATGCATCGTCGAAAACATCAAATGGAAAGTCGCTGAATGACATTATGCATACAGGTCCAAAGTTGCAAAAGGACATATTTGATATTATTACCAAATGGAGAACTTGGAGATTTGTCATATCAGCCGATGTAGAAAAAATGTTTAGACAAATAAACATAGACAAAGAAGATCAAGAATACCAATATGTCCTGTGGAGAAATAACAAGAGCGAGCCAGTGCAACAATTCAAACTCACCACAGTGACATATGGCACCGCATCAGCACCGTTTTTGGCTGTAAGGACGCTGATAGAAATTGCAAATCGATGCGAGAATCAAGATATAGCCAAAAGAATAAAAGAAGATTTCTACATGGACGATTTACTTACAGGAGCGAATTCAAAACTAGAATGTATGGAAGTACAAGAGAATATAGCTCAACAACTGGAAATGTATGGGTTCCATTTAAGAAAATGGATAGCAAATTCTTCGGATATATTGAGAGCTGTAAATCGGGCTGAAGAAAATGAAGTATTGCAAATTCAAGAAGATAACTGCTTGAAAACGCTAGGATTGCAATGGAGTCCACTGATGGATTGCTTTACATTCAGTATGGAAGTAAAACAGGAAGACAAGGTGACCAAACGAATGGCGTTATCAAGTCTAGCGAAAATATTTGATCCACTGGGTTGGCTGACACCAGTAACCATAACAGCAAAACTATTTATTCAGCAGTTATGGATCCAGCAATTAGATTGGGATATACCGTTGAATGGAAAATTGAGTGATGACTGGAAGAAATTTGCGTATAGTCTCCACGTAATTAAGAACGTGAAGATACCAAGATGGTTTCAAATAGCACCAGTCAGTGGAGTAGAGCTACACGGGTTTGCTGATGCGTCCGAAAAGGCATATGCGGCAGTAGTTTATCTAAAAGTGGATTCTCAAATTGCAATCGTGGCTGCGAAGAGCAAAGTTAATCCTATTAAAAATACCAAGACCCTCCCAAAATTGGAACTAAGTGCTGCCCACCTCTTGGCGAAACTGCTACAAAAAATAAAAAAAGTATTATCATCAGCGGCGGCAATTTATGCTTGGAGTGATTCCATGATTACGTTGGCATGGATAAACAACCCAAAAAATAAAGATAAATTTATTAGAAACAGAGTAGTGGAAATTATGGAACGAATCCCTAAAGCGAAATGGGCTTACGTTAGATCAAAAGAAAATCCAGCTGACTTAGGCTCCAGAGGCGTTGCTCCTGAGATTTTGGCCAACTGTCAATTATGGTGGAAAGGGCCGGAATGGCTGATAAAAAATGAAAATGAATGGCCCAAGTTAAACCCGACAGTAGTGGCAGCAACGACAAAAATTGCGGCAGTAGAAAAAAGCGTCTATGAGCAACTTATGAAGTTGTCATCATTTAAAAAGCAGTTACGAGTCATGGCTTATATTCTACGATTTATTAAAAAACTGAGAGGAAATAAGGTAAAAGGTGAGCACTTAACTGCGGAAGAAATAGAAGAGGCCGAAATTGCTTTAATCAAAATGCACCAAGAAATTGAATGGCCGGCGGAAATTAGTCAGCTAAAAACTTCAGGAGCAATAAATCATCGAAGCAATATAGCATCATTGCATCCGCAGCTCGACGAATATGGGGTTATGCGAGTAGGAGGAAGACTGGGTTGGTCAGAGCTAACCTATAACGAAAAGCATCCAATACTGATTCAAAAATCACGATTAGCTGCGAATATTATAAGGAGAGCTCATATGGAAACATTGCATGGAGGAAATCGGCTGATGGAAAATGTTTTAAGGCGCAAATATTGGATAATCGGAGCCAAAAATAGAATAAAACTCTGCGTCAGGTGCTGTCCACGATGTACGCGCTATAGGGGAGAAGTACGAAATCAGTTAATGGGAAATCTACCAAGGAGTAGAGTGAATATAAGTCAACCCTTTCAACATTGCGGAATAGACTACGCGGGTCCGTTTCAAATACGATGTTCGAAAACGAGAGGAACCAAGTCTATGAAGGGTTACGTAGCAGTATTTGTGTGCATGGTGACGAAAGCGGTGCATTTAGAGGCAGTTAGCGAGCTTACGGCAGAAGCATTTTTAGCAGCGCTGAGAAGATTCTTCGCAAGGAGAGGAAAATCAAGCGATTTATATTCCGACAACGGAACGAACTTTGTCGGGGCATCAAGGCAGCTAGATAAAGATTATATAGAGGCGATAAAAAGCAACAATACGTTAGCGCCAATTCTGGAGAATGAACAAATAAAATGGCATTTTATCCCCCCGGCAGCTCCTCACTTCGGAGGAATTTGGGAAGCTGCAGTTAAGTCAATGAAATACCATCTTAAAAGAATCATTAGCGAGATAAAATTAACGTATGAAGAGATAAGCACGGTTCTAGCTCAAATTGAAGCAGTTTTAAACTCAAGGCCGTTGCATGATCTTGGAAGCGGCACAGACTATATCGACACCTTAACGCCAGGGCATTTCATAGTTGGACGCCCGTTATTAGAAGCTCCGGCGAAGATCGATGAAGGAAGTTTAGCATGTGTGAGCAGGTGGAAACTGCTGCTACGAATAAAAAACCACTTTTGGAGAAAGTGGAAAGAAGAATATTTGACTACTTTGCAAAATCGCCCAAAATGGAGAAAAGAAGATCGCAATCTGGAAGTGGGACAGATCGTGCTGATCAGAAATGAAGAGACTCACCCAGCTCGTTGGCCATTGGCGAGAGTGACTGAGGTACAACCGGGCAAAGTTGGAATAGTGAGAGTAGTTACGTTGAAAACACAAAATGGAGAAATAAAAAGACCAGTACATAAATTATGTCCATTAGAGCACGAAGATGAGAGACCTGAAGAGGAGAAGGTAGAAGATACGCTGAAAAAGGAGGTCGAAGTGAACTCAACAAAGAAGTTACCAAGATTAACAGCAAATTCCTTTATGATATGGACTATGATGATAAATCTTTGTCTGATTATGACGACTAAGGCCTCATCAGTAAAAGAATTAAATAGTTCGACGGCAATATATCTTGATCCAATCTCTCAAATCCACATGGCCTCGTCTTCATGGAACATGGTTGTATATTTTGAAATGAAAACGTACTTAGAAACACTGGATCTTGCATCCACATTGCTCAACGCCTCTAAAGAAATATGTCCAAGGCTCCAAACATTTGAAGACCAGTGCTGGTCGGTAATAAACAATATGGAATATAAAGTAAACAAAATCAAGGCGAATAATCGGCTTTTCATGAGGGATGATAAACGGCAAAGAAGAGGAGCCCCATTGAAGTTCATAGGGTCTTTTCAACATTGGGCATTTGGTGTGATGGACGACGATGATCGTGTGGCGATGGAAAATAATATGAGAAATCTGTTAGCCAACCAGTACGACTTAAAAGAATTGTCAAAAAAGCAGACATCGATAGTTGATTCCACGGTCAATCTGCTAAAAAGAACAACGGAGGAAGTCAATTCGCACTTTGTGGAGATAAAGTGCAAAATTGATAACATAACCGCCACCATTAACGAAACTTACTTCGTTTATAGAGAATCTATTCGTTTCTTTATTATAACTAAAGAAATCCATGAATACATAGACGAATGTGACGATGTGCTAAAGGAAGTCATTAACCTGTTACTGGACATTAATAATGGTCATATACACCCTGTGCTCATCAGTCCGGAGAAATTGCAGTCGGAAATATTTAAAATTCGAAATGAGCTACCCACGAAATATGTTTTACCCGGAAAATCTTCTGGTACAGAACTTAAGGAGGTTTTACATTTGATGAGGGGACGTGGAATGTACATCGGCACACAATTGGTGATCGACTTGAAGATACCTCTTTTCAACAGACAGTCGTCGCAGTTCTATAGAGTAATCCCGATTCCATTTGAACATGACGGTGCGGTATTGATAGCAAGGATAAGGTCGCCATACATCGTGTACAATTTTGAATTGGATTCGTTCCACTATCTGACACAAGTCATGTTGAACGAATGTAAAAACACATTGGGAGATGAAATTGTATGCGAAGAAAATTTTCCCTGGCGAGATGCGTCGACCAACAATTGCGAACTGTCACCCCTGAGGCCGCGCATCGAGATAAACTGCACGTACGATGAAGTTGAAAACAGTCCCTATTGGATACGGCTGAGGCAAAAGGGAAATTGGCTTTTTAAGACGTTTAAGAATGCAACGGCTCATATTAAGTGTTCCGAAAAGCAGCAATCCATCATAGAACTTCCACAACAAGGTATTCTAGCCCTTGATACAGATTGCACGGCTAGAATTGACAAAGTGACTCTAGTGGCGGTCCATCAGGTAAGAAATGAAATGTCAACTCAATTTCACTCTATTCTTTTAAAGGACGTCAGTGAAGCCGACAAAGAAGCCATAAAACCCCTTGGAAACGTATTGGTGAAACATCACAATGAGATCAGCCAGCTAAAGACGCTCGTGGACGATTTGAAGAAGCAGAAACTAAATTTAAGAGGTTTAGAATTTCATAATTGGTCTGGTCACATGTCATTTATTTTAGTTACCATAGTAGTTATAATGTTGCTAACTCAGTTTATAAGGAAAATTATAATAAGGAGACGGATAGCAGCAATTCAGTTCCAAGGAAGGCCGAATGTTTAATAAAGTATCTGCCGGCCGGGAGAATGTTCATAAAAATATGAACATGAATCTTTCTTTTATCTTGTCTAGCTTAGAAGAAGTAATAAAATAATTAAGTGTCTTAGATAATAAATTGTAATGTAGATCTGTCATAAATGTTATTGCTTATTTGCTATGAATTTTAAGATAGAATTTTCAATGTTATCAATTTCCAAGAAGTCATTAAATCCATATGTGGTTTTCCCAGCCATTAAATCCATATGTGAGTTTCCCAGCCATTAAATCCATATGTGTAATCTTCATTGATCATGTACACTGGTGCATACGATAAGTTTTATGATAATAAAGGTTGTGACCCACGCACGCACTTATCTATGCACACAGTAGGTAGAGAAGGTCACTGGATTAAGAAGGAAGAGATAAGAATTATTATTAGGTTGCATTAGGCTAAGCTCGAATAACATATGTAGCTCTTAAGGACAATATTTTTTAAATAAAATTAGTACTCAACCAACATCCAAGCCGGCAACATCTTTTATTAATACGCGCGTAAACACCTATTTTGAAGCAGGGATATGATTTCAACAAATTGTTGATTGACTTCATAGAAGTAATCCCCAATATGGAAAAACTACGAGACACATTTTCAAGTTTATATAAAGTTTGCTTGGTTAAGAAAATCATATGCTAATCCTGCAAAATAAACAATGTTAACACCAAAATTTTACCAACTATTCCATCAAAGTATTCAAACAGGAATAGAATGCAGCCATCCTTTGACACCCAGCAGTGGCGGCGAAAGTTTTGCACAAGTTTTGCATATCCGCACACACACGAAAATCCCATAGCTCATAAATAATGACTCAATATGAACCAAGTGTCCATTTAAATACTTTCAATTATTAATCACACACACACATAAAATAACAACAACTCCAACAACACAAACACTTCGGCCATATGGAACGCAAACAACGGAAGTCTGGATGGATGTACAACAAAATGGCTATGGCGAAAAAATAAAACTAGACGAACTACTCATTCAGTGACACTTTCACAACGAACTTTGCAAATTGCTTAACGGGGAAAAAACGTTTCTCCGGCGCATTTTTACAACTTCCCTGGTAGCAAAAGGAAGTGGTGGACCGCTGGGTGAGTGTGTGTTGCAAATAAATATAAAACCAAACGGGATAGTGAAGTGCAACACTTTTCCCATAAGGAACTCATCACCGCACAGACATATGACATGTGTGTGACCTCCCTCCGAGCGAACTGAACAGAACAGAAATCCGTTTGTAATAAAAATCGCAAACAAAGAATTGTAAATCCTCCAACGAAGAAGAAGACGTCTTCGACGAACATCATCAGGGCTATTGTGAACAAGCTCAGCACGCGATTTAAAACGCAAAAAAAAAGAACGATTGGAGAACGTAAAAGGAAACGTTGACAAATTCCGTACAATTGTCATTGTACGGAAGGAAGAGTGCGAACGAGAAGTACTTCAGTTTTTTTTCGGGAGGCCATTCGCTGAAACATATGCATTATCGTAAAAACGAATTCAAGACGGACAACGACAACAGCAACAACGGCAGATAAAACCAGGATAACAAAAGCGACAATAAAATTATCGAAAAACATTGCAGACTACAGTGGTCGTCTATGGGAAGAAAAATAATTTTCGAATAGTTGGTATGTTTAACATTTATTGTAACCTGCATCATTGCTACTACTCTAGGATGGTCCACGCATTGGTACGTGCCCCATACAAAGGTCCTGCTAAGTGCTCTGTATGCTGAATTTCCTAGCCTAGTTTTCAACTTTACTGTCTGTAATTTACGCAGATCACAAACAAACTACTAGCATACAATTTACAATGAAACATTTCTCAATATAATGGTCTCCATTGGTTTAAGGGATTTTTAAGAAACCAACTTGGTGGAAAATATGAAAAGTTCAGCCCGTTTTGTTTTTTTTTTTTTTTTTGGAATATGTCAATGTAGTTGTATAATCCCCAAGCAAAGAACCTGATAATTTTCTGTATGTTGAAATTCCTACCTATTTTTAACCTGGTTGTCTGTAATTAATTCAGAGCACAAACTGACATAGTCCGCAATATAAAAGTCTCGACCGATTTAAGACACTTTTAAGACACCCCCCTTGGTGGAGAATATAAAAAATTAGTTTTTTTGTGTTGTATGCCACTGCAAAGAACCTGATAATTTTTTTTTGTATGTTGAAGTTTCTATCCCAGTTTTTCAATCTTAGTGTCTGTAATTTACTGCTATCAGACAATTCACAATTGCATAGTCCCTATATAAATGTGTCCGATTTAAGGGATTTTAAGGACATAATGGGAAATATAAAAAGTTGGGCTCGATCGAATTTAACAGTTTTTTCAAGTTTTGTTTAATTTAATTTATTTATTTTTTTATTTTATTCTACATATATATTAAAAGCCTACTGTAGTTTAATGGAAACTTTTGAAGCACAACATTTAAAATAATTAGAAAATATTCAAAGGCCAATCCAATTTGTTGTAGCTGCATTCGTTGTTATCGGTAACCAGTTTTGAAAGTAAGTCTATTGGGAAATTATTAGTTAATGCCGTAGACTTGCTGACATCAAGTACTCAAAGTTGGGACAATGTTTTGAAATAATAAAACTACAATAACGCAATGAGTATGGCCGGCTAGAATTCGGTATACTCTTCGGAATTATATTTAAAAGTTCAAACTATAAAAATAATTTTCAAAATACATTAAATATAAACAGATTAATAAGCGTATATTTTCGAACACAATTTCAAATTAATAATCGTGGATTTTGAAGAATATATAGTTAAAGGGCATCTTATCCATAAGGTGAATTTTTTAGGAAACATTTTAAAGGATTATATCACCAATAAGCCTTTGGTTCAAATAATATTTGTTTAAAGAATTTAAAAGCAATAAGCGTGTTTTTTAAAGAATCATTTTTAAAGGACTCAAATTTGGACAGGAGGTGGAGCGTGGATTTTTAAAAAAATACAGGTTAAAAATTAAGATACGTGGATTTTTAATAATATTTATAAGATCAATAAGCGTGCGATTTTTAAGAATATTTTTTGAAAAACTTGAGCTTTTAAGAATATTTTTAAAACTAGATTTACGGCTATTTGGTATATACCTAATTTTACGGAAATGAGCCAATATGGCTCATGTAAGAAAATTTAAGCTTTTGTGAAGAAAGCTGTTCCGTATTAATTTATATGAAATATTCATTATAAAAGAATTCATAGAAAACATATTTTACATATAAACTCAATTTTTATACCCTCAGAGTTAAGACTGAGATATCTGTCGAGCTGGCAAATGCCTGTCCGATTAGATAATGCGCGCGATAATTCTCGAAAAGAGTTGCAGATTTTTCCCAAACT
Source organism: Musca vetustissima (assembly GCF_032173495.1). Lineage (NCBI taxonomy): Eukaryota > Metazoa > Arthropoda > Insecta > Diptera > Muscidae > Musca > Musca vetustissima. The sequence continues at coordinate 20,238 of NW_026889444.1, forward strand.
TTGCACTTCGTAATATTTCTTCCGAACCTAAATATTGCTTGAAGCTAATAAATATCAGACCACTCCTTTCGCTACCTTCCCCACAAAAGGTTAACATTTTGTTGAAAAATAAATTTAGAATATCCTGCTAATGGGTTATCCGTTTTGACCCAAACATAGTACAACCTTACATTTTACGAAAATTATATCATAATTGAAGTTGAGGATTATCGGTCCGCTTCTTCAGGTACCTACCCAAATATTTGAAAAGTAATATTTTATCAAAATTTAAATTGTTGATTTTATGTACGCCATCATACCATCGTCAAGAATTAATATGAATGTGCTACTTGCTGAACCAAGCTTAATATGCCTTTTTGCATAGGCAATTGGACCTGAAAAGTTTTTCAATGTTGTATACATCGAAGGTTTTCCACAAAAATTCCCACCAACTGCTGTTTCGTTATCAAGGAATGTGTCAATTACTTCAAAACTATTTTCGGTTTCAGAGTCAGAAATAATTCTGGCTCTTTTCATACCATTTGACCACTCTGTGGTACAGGGTTCCTTTTGAGAATATGCATAGAATCACTTTCTGAGTCGATTTATGCATGTCCGTCCGTTCGTTCGTCCATGTATTTTTGTGAGCAAAGTACAGGTCGCAATATTTTTCCGATTGAGACAACATTTTGCATAACGTACTGAATTATGTCCAGATTAATGTATGTGAAGTTTAGTTGAAATCGATTCAGATATAGATATAGCTGCCATATATAGTTTGTCCGATTTTATGTAAATGCCAATGTTAATCCGATTGAAACAAAATTTCTGCAACCGAAAGTATGGAATTGTAAGACGATTTAGATATCTGGGAGGATATCGAGATTAAAAACTAGAACACCGGGTTCGAAAATAAAATATATCGCCCCACCAGTAAAGAAAGCAGTTAAGTCGGACTGGACCGACTATATGATACCCTTCACCACTTTGGGTGTATTCTACATATGTATCCTAACAGACGTCGCCTTTTCGAAGGAAAATTGGCGTGAAATTGCACGAACTTAAATATCCCTACACATGATATTCTGCAACCTATTCTAAATTTTGTAAATCGATTTAAAGCAAACTTGATACACGCTATTTGGTATGTATTTAACCTCAATCAGGCACCCATTGATTTCTTGGTGTACAATCAACATGCTATATCTAAATCTTAACCGATTTGTAAGACATTTGCCAGAGATCAATTTATATTGTCTTCAGTACGTTGGTGCCAATCAGACAAAATTTAGGTCCTTAGTGCACCATTTACTTACATTAAAATATATATTAAAATATATATGGGAGCAATATCTAAATCTGAACCAATTTTCGCAGAACTTAGCACACATCATTCTAGACCTAATTCAATACGCTGTGTCAAATTTCGTGCAAATCGAAAGATATATAGGGACTTTGGTACACTATTCACATTAAATCGGACGAAAATATATATTGGAGCTATATATAAATCTGGACCGATTTTCAGGAAACTTAGCACATATCACTCCAGACTTACTTCAGTACGCTATGCCAAATTTCGTGCAAATCGAAGGACATAAAGGGACTGGTACATCATATACCTGAAATCGGACGAAAATATATATGGGAGCTATATCTAAATCTGAATCTTGGTACACATCATTCTACACTCAATTCAGTACGCCTTGCCAAATTTCGTGAAAATCGAAAGATATATAGGGACATTGGTACACCATTTACATTAAATCGGACGAAAATATATATGGGAGCTATATCTAAATCTGGACCGATTTTCAGGAAACTTAACACACATCGTTCTGGATCTAATTGATTACGCTATACCAAATTTTGTGCAAATCGAAAGATATATGGGACTTTGGTACACCATTTACATTAAATCGGACAAAAATATATATGGGAGCTACATCTAAATCTGGACCCATTTTCAGGAAACTTAACACACATCATTCTACATCTAATTGATTACGCTATGCCAAATTTCGTGCAAATGGAAGGATATATAGGGACTTTGGTACACCATTTATATTAAATCGGACAAAAGAAATCTGATCCGATTTTCCCAATTTCAATAGGGCTCGTCCTTGGGCCAAATAAGTGACCTATGTCAAATTTCATCCAATTCGGATCATAAATACGACCTGTATTTTGTTTACAATTTAACATGGGCAGACAGACAGACGGTCGGACCAGCATAAATCGACTTAAAAAGTGATTCTATGCATATTCTCAAAAGGAACCATGTGTCTATCTCGTTTCATTTTGCCTGTTACAAACATATGCACAAAGACATAATACCATGTACCACAGTGTGGTGAAGGGTATAAAATAGCAATATCGGGACATGTGGTACGTCCCCATATTATGGTAGCCCATAATATTTGTTAAGCTTTTTAAACGATGTTATGTTCTTTAATCGATTGTCATTTCAAAAATATCATGCTATAGCCGCCATTCTCAGTATATACTCTTCATGGGCATTCATTCCCCAAGATGAGTTCAATTTTTTTGCATAGTATTATATGGCTTCCACAACTTCATCAGTGTTAATACAATTCGACCGAGCTTGATCTAGAGGTTTCCTTTGCGTTTTGGACCTCTTTTTTTCTTATTTAACCGTTAAGTGGGACCAATGCAACTAAATTTGCTCATGAACCACTGGGGTTATTCTGTCCTAGGAAATTGAACGGATTTTTTTAAATTACACCATCGCATTTGAGTTCTTTGCAGTTGCATTTAGGAAATAGGACATTTTGCGGCGTTGTGTCCATGATGACGACAAATCGCTGAGGTCTATATCCAATATAGTATGAACATTTTATACTTATGTCGGAAAAAAATCCGAAAATGAAACCATTCTCGAATGTGGTTATGAAAACTGACCTAAACTAGGGTCTAGTGTTTGTTTTCACCCCTACGTAGAAAATATACTCAAATATTTGTATTTTCAGGATTGAAAGCCCTTGGCTAGAACGATGTTGTCATGGTCAAATTGGATTAATAAATGAATGAATTTCTAGTTTCTTCGCAAAAAATATTCAATATAGGACCATGATTTTGCATAGTCCTCATTTAAGTCCTGTTCTGCTTTAGATATATTGCATATATAAGGTTAATTCTCTGCAATTTGATATTTTTTACATGAATGATAAAAACCGCCTTGGCAGACAATAGTCCCTATATATGGGTGCAGAACTACTTATGGGTTTTTTAGAGGGTATAAAAAGTTTCACCCGATCGAACATAACAATGATTTGACTTATTTTGAATATTGATACGTTTCGAATCCATATGCATTTCCAAAAATTTCTCAGAACACAAAATTAAGTTGATAAAACGAGACTATAATTTCCCACCCTATATCCAAAGATGCATGTCCTTCATTACCCTTATAATTCATAAATTAACCACAACCACTGTTTCTCTGTGCCTTCGTTTTTATTACAGAAACTCATTAACTGTGACTCATTCATCCATCACACGGGAATGGAGAAAAACAATATGTCGCCAAGACATTTACGATACTGTGCCGAGTCGTCAACATGTGACGACAGACCGCCAACGTTAATGGCAAAACTTCGACACTTGTGGAATAAAATATTTTTCGGTGTTATACGTGTCATGATTTTTTGTGATCAAGTGACGTTGTTGGCACCATTTGTTGTGGAGCGCCGTAAAAGTCCGACCGGCACATCACGATTGCATTTTCGTACTCATCGCGCGTTTACGGGTGTAGCGGTTAGCTTTTGTGTGGGTCTAATATTGGTAACACCATTTTTGGCAAAAATAATACCCGATCTATATGACACATCGCGCAGCAATCAAGATACGCTTTTCAAGAGGATTGCTCAGTTTACAATGTTGGCGGATGTGGTGGGAACTTTGTTGATAATGTCGGCGCAGATTTGGCATCGCAATAAGTTGGTGGAGATTTTAAATTCTTTTGTGGATATTACGGAGAAGATTCGTTTTTATGATGTGGATTTTATTAGTTTCAAAACATTTCTGGCACTGATGGTAAAAGTGGGTCTCACCTGTTATGATCTGTTGATGTGTCTGCCGTTTTTGTTTACGGGAGCCTCCCGATTATCGGGTACGAATATTTGTGCCTTTGTGGCCCTGGTAGCCATGCAACATCTCACCTCGATATTTGGTCTGGCAATATTCACCGCAATTTTAGGTCTACTCACCCTCTCACTGCAATTGGAACGTCAGTTGGCGAATTTTGAAAATATTTCGAGTAATTTGAAAATGCTACGACTCATTACCTTTCAGAATGCCTTACAACGATTAATTGCGCTGTTTGTCAACACTTTGCAGTTTGGTATCTTCATTATGATGTTGATCAAATTTATTACGATCCTTTGTAACATCTATGCCTTTTTGGATTATTATGTGACCACAGATCGGGTTTATACCACCTTCATTATGTATCTGGTCAGTGTATCGTTGGAGTTGTATTCAATTATCCTGATGGCATATCTATGCGAACGCAGTCAACGCAAAGTACGCGACTTGTTTTTGAATCGTGAAGAGCAGTATTTTTTGAAGGTATTTCACATTTAAAAGTTAGTGGAGATTTTTGAAATTTTATTTCTATGGGTTTTTAATGACGAAGTTCTTTTAAAATTATTTCCAGATGCCCAAAATTTATCAAATGGTGGAATCAAGTGTCCTGTGGCCTCAAATCGAAAAATTCTCAATATTAAATTTATTTATTTTGCACAATGATTTTGCTTTATTCCTAGTAGCTTATTCCATAAATTTTCTAGTCATTATATTGGAATTTGAAATTACCAAAGCCGGTAAACGGCTATAAAGAAATTTTGATGTTAATAATGGAGTTTTATTAAAGGAGACTAAGGTATCAAGGGTCATCAATAGTCGTGGATTTAAAAAAATATTTTTTCAATGTCCTAACATGGGCGTGGGTTTTTATACCCTTCACAATACTGTGGTACAGGGTATTATGTCTTTGTGCATATGTTTGTAACAGGAAACGAGATAGACACATGGTTCCTTTTGAGAATATGAAATTTGGCACAGCTCATTTATTCGGTCCAAGGAAGAACCCTATTGATATTGCGAAAAATCAGTTCACATTTAGATATAGCTCCCATATATATGTTCGTCCGATTTACGGTAAATGGTGCGCCAAAATATCTTTCGATTTGCACGAAATTTGGCATAGCTCGTGGAATTAAGTCTAGAATAATGTGTGTTAAATTTCGTGAATATCGGTTCCGATTTAGATATAGCGCCCATATATATGTTCGTCAGATTTACGGATAATGGTGCATCAAAGTCCCAAACTATCTTTCGATTTGCACGAAGTTTGGCATAGCGTACTGAATTGAGTCTATAATGATGTGTGCTAAGTTTCATAGAAATCGGTTTAGATTTAGATATAGCTCCCATACATATTTTCGCCCGATTTACGGTAAATGGTGCGCCAAAGCCCCTAAATATCTTCCGATATGCACGAAATTTGACATAGTGTACTGAATTAAGTCTAGAATGATGTGTGCTAAGTTTAATGAAAATCGGTTCAGATTTATATATATATATATAAAATTGGTTGAGGCGTCGGGTAAGTTGCCCACATTCGGAAAACCGAACCTACTATGAAAAAGAAAACTAAACCCACCTAATGTTGACGACCCCCGCAAACTTATAAAGGACCACGATCTGTGAAGCTGCACATTGGAATGTGCGTACGTTGTACATAAGTACAAAGCCGATATTATTGCCCTACAGGAAATGCGATGGAAAGGGACTGGCGTACGTAAATCAGAAGATTACGCCCCGTATTATAGCTGTCATGAAACAAGACGTGAATTTGGCTGCGGATTTATGGTTAACAGGAGAATAAAAGACCTCGTCTCCAGATTCACTTCAGTAGATGAGCGAATTGCTATAATCCGTATAAAAGCGAAGGTCTTCTACATCAGTCTCATTTGCGTCCATGCTCCGACCGAAAATAAAGATGAACAGACCAAAGACATATTTTACGAGCGCCTAGAAACATCATATGACCGTTACCCTGGCCATGACCTTAAAATTCTGTTAGGAGATTTTAATGCAAAAATCGGGGAGCGAATATCGATTCGGACCATTACCTTGTGGCAGCCAAAGTACGCACCCGTCTTAATGTAGCAGCAAAGGTGCGATCTAATGTAACATAGTAATTTTACGTCGAAAAGCTGCAAACACCACATATAGCAGAAGCCTACTCCGCTCAACTTACGCAACTGCTTGACGAAAGCACCTCTTGTCCCGATAATAATATAGAAAGGCAATGGCAGAGAATTGCCCACTCCCTAAAAACGGCAGCAAAAGCAACACTAAAGACCACCACCAAGAAAACCGTGGTACGATCAGGAGTGTCGTAATGCTACTGATATGAAAAACGCAACACGTAATGCGATGGAGAACTGTCGGGAGAAAAGTAGAGAGAAGATTTGCGTGAGCAAATCGAGATGTACAGGAGTCAGAATGAAGTCCGAAAATCCTAGCAACGGGTAAAACACCAAACCGAAGGCTTTGGTGCAGCCACATCCTCCTGTAGAGACAAAGAAGGAAACCTGGTGACAGATACAGACAGCGTGCTGAGAATCTGGAAGGAGCATTTTGAAACACTTCTGGTATCAAATAGTAGCAGTGAAGAGGATACCCCAGAACCAATAATAAATGACGGTATAGAGTGTATACCACCTAGCCAATATGAAGTCAGAATAGCAATCAATCGGCAGAAGAATAATAAATCAGCAGGTGCCGATGGGTTACAAGCCGAACTATTTAAGACTGGTGGTCAGATACGATTTGGCTAGAAGAATGCGTGCCCAATGATTGGAACATCAGCATCCTGTGTCCCGTGCACAAAAAAGGAGACAAGACGATATGTGCCAACTATAGAGGAATAAGTCTCCGTCCCATCGCATATAAAGTGTTATCCAGCGTGCTGTGTGAACGACTGAAGTCAATGGTCAATGACATTTTCGGACCATGCCAACATTCCACCTATTCGTCGGCTATAAAGCCGCATTCGACAGCCCTATCCGTTCAGAGGTGTATAATGCCATGTCTGCGTTTGGCATTCCTGCAAAATTATTTCGGCTATGCAGGATAACTTTAACAGGCACAAGATCAGCAGCTAAAGTCGGAAAGGACCTCTCGAAGCCCTTTAATACCGAACGAGGATTCAGACAAGGTGAAAGTTTGTCGTGTGATCTGTTTAACATCCTGCTGGAAAAGGTCATACCAGACGCAAAGGTGGACAGAAATGGCACTCTGTACACCAAACAACACATGTTACTCGCCTACGCCGATGACATCGATATAATGGGTCGAACATTGAGAGCGGCAACAGCTACCTTTGAACGAATTGAGAAGGAGTCTTCCAAAGTGGGTCTGGCAGTAAACGGCGAGAAGACCAAGCTGATGGTATCAACGCGCAAGACGTCCAATAGACTCGGACCAACTATGGAACTTGATAACTACAACTTCGAGGTAGTAAAAGATTTTATATACCTTAGTACCGCCAAAAATAAATCGAATGACATCAATTTTGAAATTCGGAGAACGATTGTGATGGCCAACAGATGCTACTATGGTCTAAGCAGTTTAGAAGCAAGGCCACCTCCCGCCAGAACAAACTCACACTTTACAAGACGCTGATACTACCTGTGCTGTTATATGGATCTGAAGCATGGATACTTACGCAAGCAGATAAGGCTGTCCTTGGGGTGTTTGAATGAAAAAATACTCCGAAAGATCTATGGGCCGATCTGCTTTGACGGTGAATATCGGCGTCGAATGAACCACGAGCTTTACAATTTATACGCGGACATCGACATAGTCAGACGTATTGAGCTGCAACGATTACGGTGGCTAGGCCATGTTGTGCGGATGAATTCGAATACCCCAGCTCAAAAGGCATATAAAAACGAGCCTACTGATGGTTTCCGTAGAAGGGGAAGGCCACGAATTAGATGGAAAGACCAAGTAGAAAACAACATCTTGGAACGTGGTCTTCCAAATTGGTGGATTTGCGCACCAGACCGATGTGCTTGGAACTCTTTTTTTTAAGCTCGGCTTATGGAACAACCGTTCTGTAACAAGTCAGCTAAGTAAGTAAGTATACATGAAATTTGGTATAGGGTACTGAATTCAGTCTATAATGATGTGTGCTAAGTTTCGTGAAAATCGGTTCAGATTTAGATATAGCTCCCACATATATTTTCGCCCGATTAAAGGTAAATGGTGCAACAAAGTCCCTAAATATCTTTCGATATGTACGAAATTTGGCATAACGCATTGAATTGTGTCTATAATGATGTGTGCTAAATTTCGTGGAAATCGGTTCGGATTTAGATATAGCTCCGATGTATATTTTCGTCCGATTTAATGGAAATGGTGCGCCAAAGTCTCAAAATATCTTTCGATTTGTACGAAATTTGGCATAGCGTACTGAATTGAGTCTAGAACGATGAGTGTTAAAATTTATGAAAATCGGTTCAGATTTAGATATAGCTCCCATATATATTTTCGCCCGATTTAAGGGTAAATGGTGGACCAAAGTCCCTAAATATTTTTCGATTTGCACGAAGTTTGGCATAGCGCACTGAATTAAGTTTAGAATGATGTGTGCCAAGTTTCTTGAAAATCGGTTCAGATTTAGATATAGGTCCCATATATTTTCGTCTGAGTTAATAGAAATGGTGCACCAAAGTTCCTATATATCCTTCGTTCAATTTCATGTCAATTTTCCGTAGAAAAGGCGACGTCTGTTAGGAGGCTATGTAGTAAAGTCGGCCCAGTCCGACTTTACTACTCTCCTTACTGGTTAAAAAAATATTTTTTCAATATCCTAACATAGGCCTGGATTTAAAAAAAAAAAAATATTCTTTCAATGTCGATGACTCATTTCCAATCAAAAAAATATATTTCGGATTTTTGCGTTGCATTTTATCTTAAATTACCGAACAATTTCCTTAATGTTGGTATGTATGTATGTTTGTTCCGTTTTTGTTCCCAAGATGACGATTCATTAACATCGACATATTTGCTAATGGCAATTTTCAAAAACTATAAATTGCCATTACCAGTCATTTCATTCTCATCACAGATTTATCAGTGGATACCCCCATTATACCCCCACAATTTCAAACCAATTCATCCCTGACAAGGACGCTCATCACACATACACACACTCATTTCGTGTGCGTGTGCTGTTTGTGTTACCATTACTTTCCCAAACTACCACAAACAACGATTATAGATTTAGATATGAGGTCCTGTCCTTAAATGGCAATTATTCAATGTTAAAGTGGATTCCGGATGAACAAAAAACAAAACCAAGAAGAAGAAGTATGAAAATTGCGTTTTAATCTCCAAACGAGACAAAAGAAATGACATCATTTTACCGCTTTGAATTTCCATTCAGCCAATTTATGTTTTTCCCCCATTTGAATATTTCCCCCTATTTTTGTCGAAAATTTTCCCTTACTTACTGTCTGAAGCGAAGTAGGCGTTCTGAATGTTCCTTGAAAACCATCAAATTTGCTTGTCAGCAGCCTAAATTCGACTGAGAGTGGCTCTGCCTTTTGTGCCTTTTTCAATGAATACTTCATGAGATGTGTATGTGCGTATATGTGGAGAGGGTGTGTATATGTTTGTGGCAAAAAAGTCATTTAATATCTGACAATCTGGAAAGGCCTTTTTTTTTGTTGTTCTGCCGAGTTTGTCGATCTATAGCTCTGTTGATTTGCGTAAATGTCTAACAGCCGTTGTTATTGTTGTTCTTGTTATTGTCGAAGTTGTTGCCGGCATTGCTGTCGTTACTGTTGTTGCCAAACAAATCAAATCAGATTTCTATCAATCATCTGAACTTCCTTTAAGCTGGCTAATCAAGGCTCAGCAGCAGCAGCAGTCTGGGTTTGCGTAGTTTTCCCCTTCGTTACACTCAGCTGTCTATTTGGTCTGCCTGTCTCGTGGGGCGGAAACAGGCTGGCAGGCAGACTGTAACGTTAAAACCCCATGAAGGAACATCATTTGTCATTTCCGTGTTAATCGTTAATTTTTCGAAAATTTGTTTTTCTTCAATTCGATTTTTTGGTTTATTTTAAAAGTTTGGAGAACAAATCGATGTGGGTTTTGTGGGATGGGGTGTAGAATGTGACACGTTGAAGTGGTGTTTTCTTTTTAAATTTTATGTGTTTCAGAGGTTTAATGCATTAACAATATAAATGGTTTTTAGATTATTTGTTTTTTTTCTAATTTAAGTAGAAACCTCAAGCATAAGGCGTAGACTTAAAAAATTAAGGCGTTGATTTAAAAAAAAAAATAAAAATAAAGCAATCAATAGGCTTGGAATTTTTTAAAAGAATTTTAATTTTAAAGCCCTCAAAAGGCGTATATTTTTTAAAAATATTTTTTTTTAAGGAGCCCATCCATAGTTGTGGCTTTTTAAACAAAAATTGTTTAAAGGAATCCATCCATAGGCGTGGCTTTTTTAAAAATATTTTATTAAAGGAGTCCATCCATAGGTGTGGCTTTTTCAATTTAAAAACCAGTAAGGAAAGCAGTAAAGTCGGACTGGGCCGACTATGTAATACCCTTCACCACTTTGGGTATATTGTACATATGTATCCCCTCCAAGGAACATACGCAAGTCTTTCTGCAACCTATGACAAATTTAATTTCCTTCGGGCAAATTTAAAGTCGATTTCTTATCTATATCGAAACCAGACTATAGGTCAAATGACCGGTTTTTCACGAGTTGTTGTTGTTGTTTTTGTATTTAGAACACTCTAAAATAGAGACACGTGATATTTATTAGTGCTAAATATAAAGTACCGTTACATAGCTGGCCGTGCAAGTCGCTCAATACAATTTATTCTATAAATATGCTTATATTTCTGTGGGGCTTAGTCAACTTTGAGTGCGTATTATTTCGATTGTGTTTACAATAATTAATTAGTGTAAAATGGAAAATATAGATACAAGTGAGCATTTTTATATTAAATCAAAACATTTTTATGTTTGCGACACTATACTTGAAAATAACCCTTTAGTCTATGAAGACTTTAAAAAGTTAATGTAATTTGATAGATTGACTTTCAGTAGGCTATTAAAAAAAATGACCCAATATGACCTCTTTGAAATTTTGCACACAAATTAAGTGATAAGTAATGAGTTAATTTAAGTTTATTTCAAGTTGCGATTTTTTGCGTTTTACGAGTAATGCCTCTTTTATCTAGGCAACCTCCGTATAAAAAATCGAACTTTTTGAAATATGGCGAAAAGAAGGTAACAAAAAGAAAAAAACCTGGTGCTGTTTTCAAACATGTAGTGAGCAAAATTGCTGTCGACAACATTTCGGATGAAAGAGAGAAATTTTTAAAGCAAATAGTACATTAATTTTGCTTAACATTAGCGCAAAATTTGGAAAAATGTCACAGAAAGATGAATGTTTTCAAAGACAACCAGTAAGGAAAGATCAAAAGTCAGACTGGACCGACTATATGATACCCTTTACCACTTTGGGTACAAACAAAAATGATAATGTGTACAATATCCTGTTGATAGAAGAGACATACCATCTTTGGATGACCATTAACATGGAATCGGGTAAAAAACAAATGTGATCTACATAGATATTTGAGCCAATAAAAACCATACACATGACATTCTGAAATCTATAAGAAAATTGCATGCCAATCGCATAAATATTGAAAGTTTGGTGCACCATTTACCAAAAATCTCAATATGGACCGATTTCCAGGAAAACTTCATAGATGCCAAACTGGACTGAATTCAGTACGCTGTGCAAAATTTCGTTTAAATCGGACCATTATTGGGAGTTTGGTGCACCATTTACATAAAATCGGACGAAACTATATATGTGTGCTATATATAAATTTGGACCGATTTCAACAAAACTTCACAGATGTCAAACTCGATTAAATTCCGTACGCTGTGCTACATTTTGTCCCAATCGGGCAAACATTTTCAGTTTGGTGCACTATTTACCTAAAATCGGACGAAACTATATATGGGAGCTATATCTAAATCAGAACCGATTCCAACAAAACTTCGCATACATCAATCTGGACATAAACTGAACCGATTTCAACAAAACTTGACACATACCAATCTAGACCTAATTCAATACTCTGTTAAAAATTTTGTCTAAATCGGACCAATATTGGCAGTATGGTGCACCATTTACATAAAATCGGACAAAAATATATATAGCTATATCCAAATCTGAACCGATTTCTTCCAAATTCAAAAATAACGATTCAAGTAACAAAAAAATCAGTTGGGCCAAATTTCATGACGAATACTATGATTTCGTTGCCGCTATTAATTTTGCACAGAAAAAGTGGTTATTTGACCTATAGTGCATAGACATCACTGCACAAATAACCATACAAATGGGATTAATACATCGACACCCTTTGCCAACGTAGGTAGTTATTGCCAATGGCAAATATCGAAAATCGATATTTGCCACAATTTGCACACAATTTTAATCAAAATCAATTGTCACCTTAAATTATCACCTTTTATTTACATAGCAGTTGTTACCAAAGGATTGTTGTAAATTTATTATAGAACCTTAATGGATTTAAAAAAAGAGTGTGTGGGTATATGTAACCTAGTTTTGTTTACCGTTTTGTAAAATATGTCACACAAATTATACTTGTTTTTATATTATGCACAATGGGACATTGCAATGCGTTCGAAATACATCGAAAATATAATTAATAATGCGACATTTCGAATGTTAGGTGTACTGTAAAAGCCGAGCTTAGAAAAGATTTCCAGACGCGTCGTTCTTTTGTGCAGTTTTTCCAATTTGAAGAACCATTTTCGGCAATGTTGTCTTCAACTTGATCTTTCCAACGTATTCTTGGCCTTCCCCTTCTGCGTGACCCATCAGATGGTTCGCTTTTATATGCCTCCTGGGCTGGGCATCTCCAATCATTCTCACAATATGACCTAGCCAACGTAGTCGCTGCAGCTCAATACGTCAATCAATGTCGATGTCCGAGAATAGCTGGTACAACTCATGGTTCATTCGACGGCGATATTCACTGTGAACGCAGATCGGCCCATAGATCATTCGGAGAATTTTTCTCTCAAACACTCCAAGAGCTGCTTCATCAGCTTGCGTAAGTACCCATGATTCAGATCCATATAACAGCACGGGTTGTATCAGCGTCTTGTAAAGTGTGAATTTGGTCTGGCGGGAGGTGGCCTTGTTTCTAAACTGCTACTTAGATCATAGTAGCATCTGTTGGCCATCACAAACCTTCTCCGAATTTCAAAACTGATGTCATTCGTTTTATTTATGGCGGTTGTTGTTTTGTTTTATTTATGGTTCTCAAATTCCACAGTTGGTCCGAGTCTACTGGACGTCTTGCGCGTTGATACCATCGGCTTGTTCTTCTCGCCGTTTACTGCCAGACCCACTTTGGCAGACTGCTACTCAATTTGTTCAAAGGTGGCTGTTACCGCTCTCAATGTTCGACCCATTATGTCGATGTCTTCGGCGTAGGCGAGTAACTTGTGTTTTTTATTATACCCTTCACCACACTGTGGTACAGGGTATTATGTCTTTGTGCATATGTTTGTAACAGGCAAAAATAATCGAGATAGACCCATGGTTCCTTTTGAGAATATGCATAGAATCACATTCTGAGTCGATTTATGCCTGTCCGTCTGTCCGTCCGTCCATGTATTTTTATGAGCAAAGTACAGGTCGCATTTATGATCTGAGTTGGATGAAATTTGGTACAGCTTATTTTTTCGGCCCAAGGACGAACCCTATTGAAAGTGGAGAAAATCGGTTCAGATTTAGATATAGCTCCCATATATATTTTCGTCCGATTTTAGGTATACCAAAGTCCCTGAAAACCATTAGATTTGCACGAATTTTGGCATAGCGTACTAAATTAAGTCGACAATGATATGTGATTTTAGGTAAATGGTGAACCAAAGTCCCTGAATATCATTAGATTTGCACGAATTTTGGCATAGCGTACTGAATAAAGTCTAGAATTATGTGTGTTAAGTTTGGAGAAAATCGGTTCAGATTTAGATATAGCTCCCTTATATAGATTCACCCGATTTTAGGTAAATGGTGCACCAAAGTCCCTGCAAATCTTTTGATTTGCACGAATTTAACTAAATTAAGTCTTGAATAATGTGTGCAAAGTTTCGTGAAAATTGGATCAGATTTACACACACCTCCTAAATATAACATATTTAAGTTCCTCAATTTCATTTCAATGTTCCTTCGAAAAGGCAACGTCTTTTAGGATACATATGTAGAATATACCCAAAGTGGTGAAGGTTATCATATAGCCGGCCCAGTCCGACTTTACTACTTTCCTCCAAACTCCGCAAAATACCGATCTTCAAACTTGACCTGCCAATAGAAAAACTACAACCTATGCCAAAAAACTTACATTATATAACCTGCACATTTGGTTGGAAGGTATAAAAATACGTAATCATAAATATCCTCTCGAATATTGCGAGTAATCTAAACGATCCATTCATATGTTATTAATTGTCTGCGACTTAAATATTTTCATCACACTTTCCATACCAGAATAATCTGGTTTGTAACTTTTATACTTGAGAATATCTACACATTTCACGTGATACAATACAAGGAATAATTTTGGACAGCACGTTTCGGAAGTAATTGTTTTTTTTTTTTTCGCTACAAAATCGATAAAAGAACATTGTCATCACATGATTATCAAACCACAAACCGCATTCGTATTTCACTGAAACACTTCGATTTAAAACTTGTTTCAACCTGTTATTTTGCACCGCATGCATTCCACAGTAATTCATAATATCTATACGTACATTTAATATAAAAAATATAATTCGTCAAAAAATAAAAAAAAAACAAAATTAAAAAATGTCTCATGCCACCCATTTTTATTTTTAATCTTCCTGCTGAATCAAAAAAATGCAACAACAAATAAACAAAATTTATCAAAGCGGACAACAAATTTATTTATGGCTTAACTTTTTTGACAATAATCACTTTACTTGCTGTCAAATGCAAACAACAACAACAAAAATTTGGAATTGTTGCAAACAAAGTTAGTCAAAATGAAATAGTGAAACAAAAAAAAAAAATGAAATCAAAACGTGTTATGTTTGCGATTTTATTTTTCAAAAAAAAAAGTTTTTTTGTTCAAAATTATCTTCATTACATTGAGAAATGATGTACTAATTTTGGTTTTAAATTTTAATTAAAAAAATTGAATTTGAAAATAGTTAAAAATTGAATTGAATAAATTGGCAGAAATAAAATCATCAAATTTAATCCCGGAATTCGGATATTTGAAAGTCGTACATCTAGAGTATATATTAAAATATTTAAAAGTAATTTGTTAATACATATTTGAATTTATTGTAGATTAATCTTAAATCGAATAGAATCTGTGTGTACAAACATAAACCAATTTTAACAAAGTCTGATAACATAGGACATTCATTTCAAATTTCGTCAATATGGTACCACAGTGTGGTGAAGGGTATAATTATTTTTTTTAAAATATGCTTTTTATACCCTTCACCATACTGTGGTACAGGGTATTATGTGCATATGTTTGTAACAGGAAAAAAAACGAGATAGACACATGGTTCCTTTTGAGAATATGCATAGAATCACTTTCTGAATCGATTTATGCATGTCCGTCTGTCCGTCCGTCGGTCCATGTATTTTTGTTAACAAAGTACAGGTCGCATTTATGATCCGATTTAGATGAAATTTGGCACAGGTCACTTGATTGGCCCAAGGACGAACCCTATTGAAATTGGAAAAAATCGGTCCACGTTAAGCCATAGCTCCCATATAAGGGTACCACCCCAATTTTCGGTATTTTGAGGTTATTTAGCGCGTTTTTTAACTGAATTTGCTGGCATTTGGTACTTTGAGTTCTTATTGGGTAGCAAATCTTCCCACAAAAAATTATAAATATAGGTCAATTTTTTCGGATAGTCCCCATATAAGGGTACCCCCAATTTTCGGTATTTTGGGGGTTTTGATCGCATTTTTCGACCGAATTCGCTGAAATTTGGTACTTTGAGTTCTTATTGGGTAGCAAATCTCCCTACTAAAAATTATGTCCGTCCATGTATTTTTTAACAAAGTACAGATCCCATTCATGATCCGATTTGGATGAATTTTGGCAAATTGGAAAAAATGGGTCAGATTTAGATATAACACCCACATATATTTTCGCCCGATTTTAACTTATTGATGTACCAAACTCCCAATAGTAATCCGATTGAGACAAAATTTTGCACAGAGTATTGAATTAGGTCTATATAGTTATATGCCAAGTTTTGTTGAAATCGGTTCAGATTTATATATAGCTCCGATTTTTAGTTTCGTCCGATTTAATGTAAATAGTGCACCAAACTCCCAATAGTGGTCCGACTAATGCAAAATATTGCACAGAGTACTGAATTAGGTCCCGACTGATGTGTGTGAAATTTTGTTTGAATCGGTTCAGATTTAGATATAGCTGCTATATAGTGTGGTCCCATTTTATGTAAATGAAGCTCCACACTGCCAATATTTATTCGATTGAGACAAAATTTTGCACAGAGTACTGAATTAGGTCCCGACTGATGTATGCGAAATTTCTATATCTACAGGATATTGTAGATATAAACATGTCTCACATGTACCCATAGTGGTGAAGGGTATCATATAGTCGGCCCCGTCCGACTTTTGAACATTCCTTACTGGTTTATGTTATTGACTACTTCAATCACCACTCAATCCTTTTAGATTCCTTTTTGAATTATACCCATTAAAATAACTCATCATGACCTTACCCAACCAAAAAACCAGTAGCTTGTTAACGAATATCACATGGGAATTATTGAAAACAAACAACGATGACATGAACAATAAACACTACTCGTACAGCCCAACTGTATGTCAAAACACATGACTACTGTCGGCATCGCTGTCGGATCATTTGTTGTTCAACACTTTTTTTTGTCATCAGATAACAACTGGCATTGTGGTTTTAAATATGCAAACAATGTAAAGTAATCACAACTTATTGTGGTTTTTGCTTTTATTATTTTAAACATTTGTTTTTGTTTTGTTTTTTTTTTCCATAATGTTTTTCTTTATTTGAACATTTTGTATGTGACTGAAATTATTAAGAAGCTAAAAACACATTTCGGTTAATAATGGGTCAAGTGGGTAGGTGTAACATCAGCATTTATTTTTTTTTTTAATTTTCCGAATCCGATATAGGCAATTACATTTTCAACGCTGATTTCTATACATTTTCTTGTAAAGGATTTATTGACATTGGTCCTCAGTTTATTATAAGATGCCCAGAATGAATTTTCCATTGCTTTTAATATAATTTATTACTTAAAATGCAAAATGAAAAATTTTATGATTGTTCGACCTTTCGATTATAAATAATAAAACTTATCAAGTGAAAAAGCGTTTGATACCCTCCACCATAGGTATACTGACTTGAAATACTTGAAATGAAAATATAGAGAACATATCAAAAAGTGAACCTATACCGATAATTCTACAAACCGGTTTATGTAAACCATTATGTTAATACGAATTTCAGCAATTTTTAATGAAAACCCCAAAGCATGGACTGATACTAATAACGCCTGGTAGAATATACAATCCTCAAACTTGAGCAATTCAGATTACAAAGTTAGATTACATACTGTAGGATTTAGCGAATATTTTGGGTTATAGTTATATGAGGGCTATGCCTAATTAATGACCGACATATGTCAATTTCGAACCCACTATTTTTGTTTTGTATCTCAATTTTTTCCTTCAGGAGGTATTTTTATATGGATGAGATGCATAAATGCCGATATATTATTTCATTATCGTCAGAATCGAGTTTTTTTTTATCACGATTTCCTTAGAAAGCGGAATGATTACAGCCGATGGCTAAATCGTCTTAGAATTCCATAATTTGGGTAAAACTGACTATTTCGAGCAACAACTATCCCCTATGATATGGTAGAATATGCCTATATGGGACTTACACACGGAACTAATCAGCTAACTATTTTAATATAAGATGGGGGTTATAAGAGAAGTACCCCTAAAAGGGGGCGAACATTAATAATTTTTGGTAGGAAGATTTTTTACCATATGCGGCTACAAAATACCAAATTACAGCGAATTCGGTTGAAAAACGCGCTTAAGAACCCCAAAGTACGCAAATTGAGCGTGTCTTATATGGGGGCTACCCGAAAAAATGAGCCTATATTTATAATTTTTAGTGCAAAAAGTTGGTACCCAATAAGAACCCAGTGTACAAAATTTCAGCGAATTCGGTTTAAAACTCGCTTAAAAATACAACCAAAATAACGTAAATTAGGGGTATAACGTATTTGGACCGATATTTATAATTTGTAATGGAGACATAATTTGTAATGGAGAACCCAATGTACCAAATTTCAGCGACTTCGTTTGACGCGCTCAAGAACCCCAAAGTACCGAAAATTGGGGCTACCTTGATATGGGAACTACCCGAAAAAATAGACCTGTATTTATAATTTTTAGTGGAGAAATTTGGTATCCAGTAAGAACCCATTGCGTATAAATCCCCCAAAAACACAGTAAATTGGGGGATACCGTTATGTGGGGGCTACCAGAAAAAGTGGGCCTATGTTTATAATGTTCTGTGGAGACATTTAGTACCCAAAAAGAACCCAATGTACCAAATTTCAGCGAATTCGGTTGAAAAGCGCGCTTATGAACCCCAAAATATCGAAAATGTGGCGGTACCCTATATATAGGGGCTATGCCTAAACGTGGACCGATATAGCCCATCTTCGAACTTGACCTACCTGCAGACGACTCTATGCAAAATGTTGGCGATCTGTCTCAATTCCTTCAGAAGATAGTGTGATTACAACAGACGGACGGACAGGGCTAGATCGTCTTAGAATTTTACCCTGATCAAGAATATATGCACTTTATAGGGTCGCAAATGAATATTTCGATGAGTTACAAACGAAATGACAAAATTAATATACTCTCCATACTATGGTGGAGGGTATAACAACTACAATAGTGTATAAAAACTACAGTAGTGACGGTGGGTCAAGTCTTATTATTACGCTTTAGATGTCTATAGCAGTAAGCTTTGTTGTCTATCCTGCTGTATTGTTTATTCGTTTTGTTGTTGGCAGAATATAGTTAAAACCAGTGAGCGGAGCAGTATAGTCGGACGGGGCCGACCATACGATACCCTACATAACTACCACGGAACTCTAACTTTCTTCGGATGTTTATTCCAAGCCCTGGCAATATTTCGGTATATTTGCTTCCTCTAGCCCATTTTGAGGTCAACAGAACCTCATCCATACATTGACATATTTTCCGAATATTACTAATATTCAGTACAGCCTTTATAATTAATTGTCCAGATTCCCTTCACCGTGGGTTGTGTTGTGATGTTCCGCCTATTATTGGCATCGACTCGAAAAAAACAAAACAAAAGTTAAGTATTCGGTCCCAGGGTTTAAAATGCAGCATCCAAAAATATTAGCATTAGTCTTACAGAGCTGCTGCTAAAAAATATTGACATTACGACTAAATCAGCAAACGGCTAGCTTTTTTAGTTCGTAGCATCCGTGCTAAGCACGTATTGCACATGCGAGCTTTTTTTGTTATGACTAATCGGTAGTACGACTACATATTCATATTTCGCTGCCGACGAATAATCAGCCGAGGGTTGTTTTTATGTTTGTGTGTTGCCAACGCAAAAATTAAAAATAGACATTTCATTTTGTGCGTTTTTAATTAATTTAAACTTGTCAAATCATAATCAAAAACTGTCAATAATATTTCTAAAAATTAAATAATATATTAAATTAAACTCTTTAGCAAGTATTGCTAATTGTCCTTGTTCGAAAAAATGAAATTATCATAATCGCGATTTTTAATTCTCTCATATAATTTATAAAATTTCAATGGGCAACACTGAACTCGAAAAATGTTCGGGTTTTGTTTGCTAAAAAGCTTGCTAAGCAGCCACAGTCAAGGTGCTTAGTCTTCATTGTAAGCTTTGGTTGTTAGTCGCGTTGACAATTATGTTGTAGTTGTTCATTGCTATTTTGTAGCTGCTGACAAAATCAAGAAGCTTTAGTTTTGCTTGCTAAAATTATTCGTAATGTATTGCTATTTGTTGCACTTGTGCTTGGCTGTGCTGCATATTTTGAGGATGAATTTAGTTAGCAGTGCGGCAATTTTCTGTGTTTTTGCTATTTTGGCGTTAGCATTTTAAACCCTGTTCGGTCCACTTCATCCCATAATTATAATCTGCTAATCACCGAAAGTTATAGGCGTTGTCCTTGACCATAACTGGATCCTCATGAAAATTTTCAAAGCGATCCGCGATATATTTCCGCACTCTAGATTTGTAATGGGTTACTAAAAAATATCTTAGTACGTAAGCACCTGTAAATATTTATTATTTATATTTAATATTTAACTCCCACATCCGAGTACATACGACCATATAATTGGTATCAATTTAAAGGTCAATCACTCCTCTTGGATATACTATCAACTTCTCGGATCTATGTGTTTCAGGAATAAATATATTCCCTATAGAATACAAATTTTGTCATTTTTCATACAAAAGTCAGGGTCCATTTGACCGGCTAAATATTGACCGATTTTTATCAAAATAAGCATGCTTATTATCTGGCCCAATCCCCTTATCCATGCAAAAATTCGCGGTGTTTGGGCCATAATTGCGGCCTCTGGTGCATTTCATCCCCTAAATATTAACCGATCTTTACCAAAAACAATAGGGGTCTTCATTGGCCTGAACCCATCCTACATGCAAAATTTCGTGAAGATTGGTCCATAACTGTGGCCTGTATAATGGACGGACGGACGGACACACATGTCTAGATCGACTCAGCTAGTCGAGGTATGACGATCGGTATACTTAATGGTGGGTCTAGGACCAATATTTCGCTGCGTTACAAACTTTTGGGCTGCACAAAGCTATAATACCCTAACAACATAGTTGTGTAGAGCATAATAATACCCTGACAACATAGTTGTGTAGGGTATAATAATACCCTGACAACATAGTTGTGTAGGGTATAAAAATCTTCGATGATCCATAACTAACTTTTGATAGTTCTACGACACTTCAATTGAATTCCTGATATGAAGATATTGCACACATTCATCGTAACGTATTAAAAATTTCTTGTGACAAGACTCTTTTTCCCTTTTTACATACATGAAAATCCGTAAACTATTTATAATCATATTAAATTTACATTTACTTAAGTCTAATCCTATAAAAATTACCATAGACGATGTTGATTTAAATTAAGTACGTATAAATTATTAGTTTTAATATTGGCAAGAAAAACAACGACGACAACAACAACAAGAATACTAGGGGAGTCGATGTCACCAACACCTAATAAGGATGGTACCAACAAACACACGATTTTCATTATTAGCAAACAGATACTTCATGTTAGTAATTAGCAGCGAACAAATAAACTCTGATTGTCACATCTATGTGAAAATGACAAGAACTACTACAAAAAGAGAAGAGGTTTATAAAAACAACAAGTGAATAAGCGTTAAGTTCGGCCGGGCCGAACTTTGGATACCCTCCACCATAGAGATACTAACAGGTACTAGAAATGAAAATATAGGGAACATACCAAAAAGTGGACCTATACCGACATTTCTATGTAAACTATAATACAAATTTCAGAAATTTTTAATGGATAATTATACCCTCAGCCTTATGGCTAATGTATACAATTTACACCGTGAAAATGTGCCTAATCGAAATATTGGTTCTAGACCCCATGTTTCTTTAGACCAAATCCGTTTCAGAAAATTTACATTTCATCCAAACTTTGTCAATCTTATTATTTTTTCCAAACTTAGTTCAAATTGGATGATAGGGAATATCGGTCCACTCCTTCTGGTACCTCCCACACAGGGGCTAGGTTTAAATACGGGTTATAGTTCATATATAGTTCATTATTGAACCTTATGTTCTAGTTTTTTATCTCGATATCCTCCACAGGTGATATAGTTACAACAGAGTTTTAGAACCAAACCCAAAACGCGGAACAAATTTCATAACTATTTTAATATAAAAAAGGGGTTATATGGGGACTACCCCAAAAAGAGGGTGCATATTAAAATTTTTTTGTAGAGAAATTTGTTACCATATTCGTCTACAAAATACCAAATTTCAGCGAATTCGGTTGAAAAACGTGCTCAAGAACCCCAAAATAGCGTAAATTGGGGGTACCCTTATATGGGGGCTACCAGAAAAAATGGACCTATATTTATAATTTTTGGTGGAAATATTTGGCACCCAATAGGAACCAAATGTACCAAATTTTAGCGAAATCGGTTGGGGGTACTCTTATATGGGGGCTATCCGAAAAAGTGGACCTATATTCATAATTTTTTGTGGAGAGATTTGGTACCTATTAAGAACTCAAAATACTAAATTACAGCTAATTCGGCGGAAAAATACGTTCAAAACCCCCAAAATACTGAAAATTAGGAAGTACCGTTTTATGGGGGCTACCAGAAAAAGTGGACCTATATTTGTAATTTTTTGTGGAGACATTGAGTACCCAATAAGAACCCAATGTACCAAATTTCAGCGAATTCCGTTGAAAAACGCGCTCAAGAACCCCAAAATACCGAAAAAATGGGGGGTACCCTTATATGGGAGCTATGCCTAAACGTGGACCGATAAAGCCCATCTTCAAACTTGAAACCTGCCTGCAGACAAAAGACGACTCTATGCAAAATTTTGGCGATCTATCTCAATTCGTTTAGACGCTAGAGTGATTACAACAGACAGACAGACGGACATGCTTAGATCGTCATAGAATTTTACGCTGATCAAGAATATATATACTTTATAGGGTCGGAAATGATTATTTCGATGCGTTACAAACGGAAAAACAAAACTAATATACCCTCCATACTATGGTGGAGGGTATAACAAGAAAAAAATATTTACTTCAAACATTCTCAGATTTGGTTGGAGCGACATGTTTACACCCTACACCAAAAAATTACTACAGAAATTAAAATTGATATATGTATATTTTTTATTTCAATGTCTAAAATATATTGACATATCAATAGCTATAGTCCTATTTTAGTAATCTTTAACAAACACATTATAAACACCCTAAAAATAAACGTTTTAGTAACAAGCTATATAAGAAACTTAACATATCTCGCAATCTATAGCGAATGATATAAAAAATTTGCACAATACTATTGTCATCAACCACACATGAATACAGTTGAAGTTTTTGCTGATGACGACAGTGATGACTACAGATGAGTAGTGTCCACAAGGAAATACATATATTTAAAGCACGTGATACACACGCCAATAAAAAGAAAATGGGACAGTTCTGCTTAACAAAAAAAAACGTTATAAACAAATTAGTTGATGTGATTCGCAAAAAATCCGCAAATGCACACACTTTTGTTATACACTAGTCATTAGAAGTATGCGTACAAAAAAGAAAGAAACGAGAATTTTTACCATGACTAAAAATTGTAATAGATTGTTTTTCTCATTCGAGTCAAGTTCATTGATAGAGGTTTTGGTATGATTTAAAAACCGGTTAACCGAGACGAAATATCGACTATCTCTGTAAACCAAAAATTACAGTATTTGCAAATAATTAAAAAAAAGTATTTATGTTTGCTGGAATGCCAAATTATGACCTTTTCGGATGTAAAATGCGACTAAAACCCTCTCAAAACCTATAATTATAACGATAATCTTCTTCACAGATCTATGCCAGACTTCAAACCTCAAAATGGCCAATAATTGCAGCCCTTGCGTTTGGAATCAAAATAATGAATCGTGATTTCAACAGAGAGACGGACATGGCTAAATCGACATAGAATTTCATTCTGACCAAGAATACGAGTATATATAGTGGCGTGCAGAAGCGATTGGATGTTTGTACTTTGAACACATTCTACGTTATAAAAATAAATGCACAAAAGCAAATTTAACCAGTAAGGAAAGTAGTAAAGTCGGACCGGGCCGACTATGTGATACCCTTCACCTTTTTGGGTATATTGTACATATGTATGCTTACAATTGTATGCCAGTGTTCCCTCGAAGGAACATACTCATGTCTTTCTGCAACCTATGATAAATTTTATTTCATTCGGGCAGATTTAGAGTCGTCTGCGTACCATGGGACAAATTTATGGAAAACGATTTATGGCTGCATCTGCGGCAATTTTAACAAAACCCAATAACGTCATTCAAGTCTCGATTTGATACGTTGTGCAAAATTTCGTGTTAATCGGACAAACCTTATGAGGTTTAATGCACCATTTATGTAAAATCGAACGAAAATATATGTGGGAGCTATATCTAAATCTGAACGGATCTTCACGAAACTAAGCACACATAATTTCAGACTCAATTCAGTACGTTATGCCAAATTTCGTGCAAATCTAAAATTATATTCGGACTTTGGTGTACCATTTACATTAAATCAGATGAAATATATAGGGCCATATATAAATCTGAACAGATTTCCACGAAACTTAGCACACATCAGTTCGATTTTCACGAACACCCATCATTTTAGACTCAATTCAGAACGCTATGCTAAATTTCGTGGAAATCGAAGCTTATTTAGGAACTTTAGTGCACCATTTACCTAAAATCGGACGAAAATATATATGGGAGCTATATCTAAATCTAAACCGATTTTTACGAAATTTAACACACATCATTCTAGACTTAATTCATTACGCTGCGCCAATTTCGTGCAAATCGAAGCTTATTTAGGAACTTTGGTGCACCATTTACCTAAAATCGGACGAAAATATATATGGGAGCTATATCTAAATCTGAACTGATTTTTACCGATTTACTTCAATTTCAATATTGTTCGTCCTTGGGCCAAATAAATGAGCTGTGCCAAATTTCAGTTAATTCGAATCAAAAATGCGACCTGTACTTTCTTTACAATTTATCATGGACAGACAGACGGACGGACGGATGGACATGCATAAATCGACTTAAAAAGTGATTCTATGCATATTCTCAAAATGAACCATGTGCCTATCTCGTTTCCTTTGGCTGTTACAAACATATGCACAAATACATAATACCCTGTACCACAGTGTGGTGAAGGGTATAAAAAGCAAAATCGCAAAATCGTAAAAAAAAAAAAAAATTAAACATTTAAAAAAAAAAACAAAATCATTTCCTATGCACTCACCTATGAAAACATTTGCAGAATACAAATATTTTTAATAGTTGTTAATTGTTAAATTGTAAACAGGTCGAATTTATTATCCGAATGAGATGAAATCTGGCACAGCTCCCTTACTTGGCCAAAGGACGAACCCTATTGAAATTGGAGTAAATTGGTTCAGATTTAGATATAGCTCCCATATATATTTTCGTGCGATTTTATATAAATGGTGCACCAAACTCCCAAGTTATACTCTCCTATCTTATTGTTTAAATTAAATTTTATTTAAAAAAAATCACTTAATTATAAAAAAATTAAGTTTTGAAATTAAATTTATGATTTTGAAGAAAAAATCTCTGAAGTTATCTGGGTTAATTAAATCCAGATTGATGTCTGCGAAGTTTTGCTATAGTCGATTCATATTTAGATATACAGTGGTATCCAAAAATAAAGCAACTAAGTAGCGAACTGAAATAAAAAATATTCTATGGATAATTAAATTGACCCAATTTTTACTTGGTCAAACCTAAAATAATTTTGATTTTGTGATTTTGATTTTTTTCTAATAAATAAGCAAATTTTGCTAGAAATCGACTGCATAACCATTATTTTTGATTACGATAGCACACCTACGAGACATTGAATCAATAATATGCTAAATTTGATCCTTGGGTAGGGAAGGTTACGTCTGTTTGTTTGTGAAACTTTTTTTATTTTGCTATCTCTGCTACTGAAAGTATTTTCCTATAGAATGAATATCAGATAATTGTGCTGGTCATTATAAAACCCAGATTTTTGACTCCCGTAACCAATCTTTGACATATTTTGGTGTATGTTTGAGGTTATTGTCAAGCTGAAACACCCAAACAAGAGGTATATTTTCTTCAGCGAAGGGAACCATTGCGTGTTCGAACAAAGAAATACAGGCCAATGCCATTATTGACCCTCCTCCATGCTTTGCAGTATCCTTGCAATACTGAGGCCTGAGTCCTTATGCCTTAAATATTAAACTTTAATTCATCCGAGAACATTATATTCTCCACTGAATCGGATTCCAATTGATATGAGCTTTTGCCAATACTTTGGCAATATGGCTTTCCAATACTTTTCTGCACATAAATAGCATTATTGGCCTGTTACTACAGATGAGAGTATGAAATATTTACTCTCGCGAGAGAACACGCGTGCTGAGGTTTGCCCGATGCTGCCCTAAATGTTGACGATAAATGTTGATTAAATTCATTATTATATTATTGTAAATGCTCTAATATTGTTTATAATTCAACAAGCTGATTTTTTTATTTGAGGTCAAGTTTATTTTCGGACCTAACAAAGCTATACAATCTGTATTCTAAAAACAAAACACTTCCAGGTTTCCACAGACACTTAATGTCATCCTTAATATCCACAATGTTTATGGTCAATTAAGATGTATACGTGCGTGCGACGAGATGACTGCCACAAAAACAAAGATCTACCACAGTTGTCATTTTAAAAATATAACAACAACAACTAAACGTACAAGGACTCTGTTGACAATCAAAACAAAAACATTGCACAATTCGTGTCCCATTAGGGTCAAATGATGTTCACTTGTATTCCATCCAACCGTGCGTTCCTCCATCAGTCTGGCTATCCGTCTGTCTCTGTGTCTAGTTGCTGCCAACAATGACAGTTGAATGGCTGGATGGTTCGTTGGTTAACAAACTGGACATTCATGTCACTTTTATTGTTGTTGTTGCTGCTTTGATTTATTTCTATAACATTTTCGACCATCAGATGTTAATAATTGTGGGGGGCATGAATTTAATGAGTCTTTTGTTTTAACAATTAATTCTGCTTAATTGTCATTGGGCGTTGAGGTGCACTGTTGCACGCACGCACAGCATTGTAATTCCAGAGATGCATTACAGGTAGGTATGTATTCTGTGTTTGCTTTATATTTCTTGTGTAAACATGTCTGACACAAACTACATCCATCAACACATCATATTATCCGCTGTTCTACAACCTGTTAAACACACTTGTCCAACATTGGTTATTGAATTGGGATTTATTATAAATCATTTAATTAATTATTATAAACACAAGGGCATGGACTCACCTTTAAATACATCATTTAATGTTTTCAACATTTTTTAACATTTGATTAAAAAGGATGGTAATGAGTCGTATAATTTAACTTTATAATGCAAATGTTATTGAAAACGGAAATCGATGGCTTTGAAATAGTTGGGAAATTCTATCCATTAATATCAGAGGTAATCATTTATAGTTTATATTCTAAGTAATATTATCTTGGCGATGATAGCTCTTGTGGATTAGTGTTTTATTATAATTGTTAATACCCTTCACCACACAGTGGTACAGGGTAATATGTCTTTGTGCATATGTTTGTAACGGGCAAACAGAATCGAGATAGACCCATGGTTCCTTTTGAGAATATGCATAGAATCACTTTCTGAGTCGATTTACGCATGTCCGTCCCTATTGAAATTGGGAAAAATCGGTCCATATTTAGATATAGCTCCCATATATATTTTCGTCCGATTTTATGTAAATGGTGTACCAAAGTCCCTATATATCTTTCGATTTGCACGAAATTTGGCACAGAGTACTGAATTAGGTCCAGAATGATTTGTGCCAAGTTTTGAGAAAATCGGTTCAGATTTAGATATAGCTTCCATATATATTTTCGTCCGATTTAATGTAAATTGTCCACCAAAGTCCCTATATATCTTTCGATTTGCACGAAATTTGGCACAGTGTAATGAATTAGGTATAGAGTGATGTGTTTTAAGTTTCCTGAAAATCGGTTCAGATTTAGATATAGCTCCCATATATATTTTCGTCCGATTTAATGTAAATTGTCCACCAAAGTATTATATATCATTCGATTGGCACGAAATTTGGCACAGTGTAATGAATTAGGTCTAGCATGATGTCTGTTAAGTTTCCTGAAAATCGGTTCAGATTTAGATATAGCTTCCATATATATTTTCGTCCGATTTAATCTAAATGGTGTATCAAAGTCCATATATATCTTTCGATTTGCACGAAATTTGGCACAGCGTAATGAATTAGGTCTAGAATGATGTGTGTTGAGTTTCCTGAAAATCGGTTCAGATTTAGATATAGCTTCTATATCTGACCAAATGAAAAATTTAGTATCGGTTATGGATCCAATTTCATTTTTCTGGTCCTTTAAAAATGCGTTGTCTGATAGGATTCAATTGTTGAGTATACCCAAAGTGGTGAAGGGTATCATATAGTCGGCCCCGTCCGACTTTACTACTTTCCTTACTGGTTACTTTTTATACCCTACACAACTATGTTGTCAGGGTATTATAGCTTTGTGCAGTCCAAAAAGTTTGTAACTCCGCGAAATATGGGTCCTAGACCCACCTTTAAGTATACCGATCATATCTCGGCATATCTCGACTAGCTGAGCCAATCTAGACATGTGTGTCCGTCCGTCTGTCCATCATAATGTAAACACGATAAAGGCCACAGTTATGGACCAATCTTCACGAAATTTTGCATGTAGGATGTGTTCTGGCCAAAGAAGACCCCTATTGTTTTTGGAAAAGAGGCCGCAATTGTGGCCCAAACATCGCGAATTTGAAATGGAGAAAGGAATCGGTCCAAAGAATAAGCATGGCTGTTTTGATAAAGATCAGTCAATATTTAGCGGGTCAAGTGGACCCTGACTTTTGTGTGAAAAATGACAAAATTTGTATTCTATAGCGTATATATTTACCCCTGATGGACATAGACCCGAGAAGTTGATAGTATATCCAATAGGAGTGGTTGACCATTAAATCGGTCAAGGGGATCCAAATATCGTGAAATATATGCCCAAGATCAGAATATAGAACCACACAAAATTAAGTTTTCGTGGAAGTTGTGTAGGGTATCATATGGTCGGCCCCGACGTAACTCACGGTGGAGGGTATAAAAACTTCGGACCGGCCGAACTAAACCCCTTGTTTTTTTTTTTTTTTTTTTTTTTGGACATTGGATCTCAAAAAATATCGGCTAAATAAATAATTCTTTACCTTTGTTTTTGCAGAAAAACAAATATTTATTAGTGGGGAATGTATGGCATTGTCCGCCAAGGGGTAAGGCAGGGAAGACTATAGTTTCGGATCTCGCCACTGATCCTCATCAGTTCCCTCAGTTTTTTCTTTTTTTGTTGGGACATTCTCCCCAGAAGCTATTTATAGCTTCTTTACAAAAAACCTTTCAAACCCAAATGTCTCTTGTGACAATTCGAAGTTCTTACGTTCCCAGCGATACGAGCCCAATGAGAAGTTCGTTTCGTTGGCGCCTGAATTCGTGCTCAAAAAGGCATTTGTAGACAACTACAATGCATTTCCCTCTGCTATGTGTCGTCACTTTGTGACGAATGCACATAACGTTGTTGTTGGTATTGCTAGTTAAAGCAATAAACCAAACAGTATGACCGTGCCTGCGTTTACAACTTCAGTAGTGTTGGCGGGTTATTTGGGATACAATTTGTATTTTGTTTTTGCAAAATAGTCAGGCTGAATCCCAGTTGGTTGTTTTTATAAAAAACAACTATTTATTAGTGGGGAATTTATGGCATTGTCCGCCGAGGGGTAAGGCAGGGAAGACTATAGTTTCGGATCTCGCCACTGATCCTCATCAGTTCCCTTAGTTTTTTGTTGGGATATTCTCCCCAGAAGCTATTAATAGCTTCTTCTGTAACAATAATCCCTTACAAAGTACTGCCAATGATATTTTGTCGACTAGTGTATTATGTACTTTACAAATGTATAGCTGCAAATGTGTGACGATTTAGCCCTGATATTAATATTACAATAGACATCATAATTAATGCTAATTAAAAGGGTTTTGTATTTTTGCGTAGATTACGTTGTACGTTCTCAACAATACATAAGTAGGTGTAAACGACGACGACAACGAATATGTTCTACGTCAATAATGCGATCGTTCTTGGTATGTCAATATTGGTAATATTGGTTTGTGGCTACGAATCCCCAACACAATATTGAGAATGCCAACACGGTTGCCCATTAAAATATACATACATATGTATATACAGCGGTACGTGCTATGATCTGTCTCTAGGATGTTTTGTTTTCGTTTTTTGGCTGGAAAAATAACAACAACAACAATTAAGCCACAATTAGTGTTAATTTTTAGCAAATAAAAATCAATTTTTATAACTCAATACAAGACAGCAATGGCAACAACAACGTTGTCAGCAGCAGATTCAGCAGCATCGACGACAACAAAAACCCCAGCCCCAGCCGATATGGTGGTGGTAATGACAGCGCATCGTCGTCGCCGCCAAACAGCAGTAGCACACAACGACATAACCGCCACTTAACAATATCACAACAATATTTACACGAATTTATTATACAAATTAACACAAAATCCAATTCGATCGGATCACACGTCTTTCCAGCCAGTCACTCAGTTAATCGGTCGTCTGGCAGCCAGGCAGACGAACAAATTTCTTTTCATTTTTACTTAATTATTGGATATGGAAAAAATGAATTTATTTCAATGTTAAATGGCCAAAGGAATTTAGTCATAAATTTGTATTGAAATCGGACGTACGGTCGTTCCCCAAAACAAAAAGAAAGAAGAACAACTTCAGCGAATTGAATATTTCCAAAACCATAAAGTTTTTTTTTTTAACTGAAAACAGTGCAAGTGTGTAACGGAAGGGAGGAAGTCGGCGTATTAACCGACAACGAAATAAAATAATAATAACGATTTATTTTTAATAAGAGCGGAATAACAATAACAACAACAATACAATGAAGGAAACGTATAGTATAGCACATGTATGTGTTTATTTTCCCTTTTTTGTGGTTGTGTATTTTACAATGTTATTATAAAATTTACAAAAGAAAATAATATATGTATATATAATACTTATTAAACGATTACAAACGTATTTATTACATGTTGATTATAATTCGGAAAGTATTTAAAGCCATTTGCAATAATAAATTACTATATTGCTAGTGTTGAAAACTCAAAAACGGCATTGAGCTTTAAAAGTGTAATTAATTTTATTTGAAATAAAAAATAGTAGCAAATGTCTAACATAGTGTTCCCCCAAAATTTATAATATACCCAATTTTCTATTATAATCCTAGTCATACATTTAAAAAGTGTGCAGTTTATATAATTTTTTTTTAATTTGTAATGTGGATACCGTATTCGTGATATTGCTCTTTAGGAAGTGCAGTGGTTCGTCGACATCAGAATAAAGGCATTGGTTGCAATCAATTTGATATTGTTCACGTCTTCATTACGAAGTTTATTTACATTAATTTCCGCTTAAGTAGAAAAACAAATTGGTAATTATTTCGCATTTCGGAACATTTTTATGATAGTGAAATTCGACTTTTGTATTTAACATTTTGAAGTATTCGCAGAAATTTGTGTTAATATTTGTGGTTCTGAATACCAATCAACTAACCGATTAGTTGGAATGTTATTTAAATTGTAATTGGTTTTCTGCATATCATTTAATTTAAATTTTGCAATTTAATGTAGGAATTGTTAATTACACATATGAAGTAATAAAAATGATTGCAAAACCTTCTGATGTTATGAAATACTTAAATCTCTTTAAAAAAGTTTATAATCGAGAATTTCTTTTACACTAAAATTGTATCTATGATGGGTATTTTGGACGTTATATTTCTGCCGAAATTCCAATTTGCGGACTAATGACAAAACTGTCATTAAACAAGGCCGGAACTGCAATCCAAGAGCTGTTTTAAAAATTAGACGATCATAGATATGAAATTTGAGCAGTTCAGAAGAGACATCGTGAATTTAACTTGTGAACGGAGTTTGAAGTCGGTTGCCGAAAATAATTCAAAACAGTCAGTTAAATTGTGTTTTAGGGGAATTTTGGCTCATATTCTTGGTTTACCCTATTACTAGATAGACCCAAATAGGGTAAACCCCTATCTGGATACGTTGTTCAACCTAAATTACTGCAATTTTAATATTTTTTGGCTTATTTGATTTGACTAAAAATTCAACAAAAAACTCATTATTTATATGTATTTTCTTCCCATTTATATAATTTTGTATAAACTCTAACTTGTATGCCCCACCTTGCCCATCATTCGAACGTTTTATTTTAAAATACAAATTCCGAGGCATCTACTCCTAAATTTCCAACCACCTTTATTTGACTTTTATCATCTTATTCCAATTTTAAGAGAATGATAATCAAAAGAGAAAACCTCCTCGAAGTGTGGCTTAAACGTGATAAAACCACATCGATTGGATTCTTTGGTGTACCATTTGTATGAAATCGAGTCAAATTATGTATGGGAGCTATATATATCAACATGGACCTAATTGAGTAACCGTTGCATACACCATTTGTTTTTTGTAATCACTATATTCAATATAATACCCCCAAATTTCGTATAACCACCATTTACATAAAATCGAACGAAAATATATATAAGACCTATATCAAAATCTGAACCGATTTCAACAAACCTTATCACGCATCATTTTTTTTCAATAGCATTCGCTATGCAAAATTTTGCTCAATCAGACAAATATTGGGAGTTTGGTGCATCATTCACATAAAATCGGACGAAACTATATATGGGAGCTATATCTAAATCTGAACCATTTTTTTCAAAAACCCCCTAAAAGTCGAACATCCTCCGTCCGTTATCCCTCATCAATCCTGATAGACCACAATTTGCCCTTTCCAAAATGATGCGGTATGTGGCTGTATCTGTTGTGGATCAAAGATATGGGCCTTAGAACCGTACAAAAACGAGAAAGCAAAGGACAGAATTTTAAATAGAATGGTATTTTGGGTGGCCGGCCTTCGGTCTTTAAAATGATACCCATTTTATATAATCCGGATCCGTGGAACCAGGTATAACCGGTACCCGTACCCGAACTTCCGGGTCAAATAACCACCGGGTACGTCCTTCAAAAAAATATATATCCCTATAATTAGGGTAAAAATACCTACCTCTAGAAAAAAAATTTCAGAAAAATTAAATTGTTTTTACTAAACTAGAGTTGTTCTAACACATGTTCAAATAAAAATAATGAACACTAACTAAAATTTTTCTCATGCTTTTCATTAAAAAAAAAAGCTTTTTTATTTGCGCCGAACTTTTTCTTGTTTCACTCAGCTGTATCGATACAAGGTTATTACTGTTTTAGTTTTTACAATTTCATCTCTTTAGAGCTAACAGTTCCTATTTATTCAAATATTGTTTACTTAGTGTATATTACTAAAGTAGTGTAGTTCCGGATCGATCAAATTCATTGAATCTATTCCGATATAGAAAAGATAGGAACTATTTGCAAATCCTTAATTAACATAGTTCCTTTTTCTGATCTCGTTTCTTTATTCTCATATTTTTCATTCGTTATCATTCGTTGTTCAGATGCTGGCACATTGTTAACAACATATAAACATATGCTTATCATTTTATTATTGTGTAAATAATAAAGTTATTTATGAAAATAAAGTAGATAAATATAAAAAAAGTATTTTGTACTTATCGTCCTGCAGTTTAATTTTGTAGCATCTGAATATTCTAATATATAGAAATTATTTAAAATCATTTTTTTCAATTTTGCACAATTTTTTTACTTTTTTAATCTATCCGAACACCGAACTATGTGAGCGAAAAAAAATCGAAAATATTGATGAAAGATTGAGATTCAAAGGAACTAGGTGTCGGAATTATATGGAACAAAGGAACTAGTTCCTTTTAAAATAGGAACGAGAAAGATCAATCCGCTACGTGAACTAGTTTTGCATAACTCTAAATGTTACCGAAAATGCAATATAAAACACACTTATTGCTTGCTTTGTTTTTTACGATATTTTCATTACAGAACAAAAACCATCTATTGGCGTTTTCGACTTTACAATATCCCATCTTTATACTTTTATGTTTTTCTACCCAACAATATTAAATATTTCTTAATAATGATAATTAACTTATAATAAAATATAAAATACACAAATGCAATCCAAAATCTTTCTAAGAAGCCACGAATTATTATTTTTATAGATTGATTAACATTATTAAATAAATGCTAAAAATATAACGTTTTTCCTTCAAATTTACTGTGTTAGAATTTTGAGAACGCTTTATTTTAAACATCGTTCAACATTACAAATGAATTCGTAATATTCAAAATATTGTAAAATGTGTGTTTTCTTTCAAACAAATTAACAAACTGGATTTTCCCAATTTGAGTCGACATTCGGAAATAATGAATTAATTAATAATACAATCATTTTTGTATTGCAAATTGTTTTTAATTTCATAATTAATGATATTGAAAGTAAATTAAAAAAATTAATATTTACATTTCTAAATATATGTTTTAATGTATTTACTTTTGTTTATTATTTATTTGCAGCATCATAAAAATATGAATGAAAATTCTGACAATTTACCAAATGGCTCCTCTGGAGGTATGGGGAATGCTGGCATTCCCAATGTCAACGATATGAATACCAATGGAACGAACAAAAATACAATTGTGATTGAAAATCAGCCCAAACGACGCGTCAGTATTATATCAGATCCAGCTCACGAAAACCGCAGCAGTAATGGTGCTTATGATAATCCTGCTTTTGAACAAAATCCACGAAGAAAAATATCACAGGTATGTCGAATAATTTAGGAACTATAACTTTGAAGGAAATCAAAAAAAGCCTAACAGTACGTTTACATTGTACCGGATTTCATTAACCCAGTGGGTTTCAATTGTCAATTTCATTGCCTACATGTCAAATAAATCCTCATAGAGTAGGTTAACCCGGTAAATAGTTCTAATTTAAATGCAGTTTAAAGCAAACCACACCCATAGCTAAAATTGACTTTGGATCTGACATTAGATCTTCAGAATTGTCCAATTCAGCAATATTTCGTTTGGGCGTATGAGTTGGGTTAAACTGCGGTTTTAATGAAAGATTTTTGCGATAAAATTCGTCTCCGAATAATTTCTCTCTTCTTTGGACTAAATTTGTAAGCAATGGTGAAGACAGGCACATATAGTAATTCATGTCGAATTTCAGGCCTTAAGTTCCTCATCAACATTTCAACCAACTCCTCTTCAGGTATAGGTTGATCAAGCCTGTCTACAATTGTGCAAACTGAATCATAAAATGCTTCGATGGTTTCACCAGGTTTCATTTTTCGATTCCTAATTTCTTCTTTTATCTCATATGACGATCGCATGTCTTTAACGCCGCGCAGAAAGATGTCCACTCTATGGAGTCCACCTGTTTGTGGTACCTTCAATACCACTCACGAGCTTTGACTGTGAGAAGGACAGGGAGGTTCTTGCATATTATGGTAACATTATTTTCAAAATGTTCAAGTGTTAGGGATTTAATTCGGTACAAGAACTCTTCCGCCGTCAGACCTGTACTGGAGCCATCAAATTTGACATTCCAATTTTGAATAATGGCCATCAACTTTTCAGGGCGTGAAGAGACCATTTGCTCAATTTGGCTTGAACTGTGTCTACAACTATTTACATTCAAGGGGGCAAGTTGTAATATTATTAATTCTGTTGACTGGTGGTGTTTGTACAGTACTTTGCTGATGATTCGGTGGAAGATTTGATACTAAATTTAAATTTTGGAAAAATTTCGCAATATTATTCTCTATCATAGTGTTTATCTTCGAATAATCTATATCCACCATATTTGGAGATGAAGGTATAATAATATTATCGCTAGGATTGTTTGGCGTTTGGAACCGGTATGAAGCATTATTTCTAGCTGGAGAATACTCTTCGGCAACCTCAACCAGATTATCAACGTTTGTTCTAGGAGTACAGTCCTGGTCAAAATTGTCGGTTAAATTTGCTTAAAATTGCACACCGATTGCCAAAAAGAAAAATAACCGGATATCGAGGGCGACCAAAGAACATAATTAAAGAATGATACCAAGGCCAGGGATAATTTGAAAATGGGGCCCTTTAAATAATCATTTAAAATTTGGACAAAAGGGTCAAGGAAGGGCTTGTTTTTTTGTTTTTGTTTTTGTGTTATTTGTTTGTGATATGATCCAGTTTTTCAATTTGTGCATTCCCTAGGGTTGATGGTGGCAAGGGTTGAGAATTCAACAAATGTTCCCAAACTGAGCTAGTATGGAACCTCACCATAGTACTGCATTAGGCTTCAGTGTTCGCTAAAGGAATTAGAATGGGGGGGTTCGGATTCGGAGTGTAGCGATTTTATTGAAATTAGATTGCGCTTAGGTACTACTTGTGTAATAATGTAGTAGATTCAGAGATGTAGTTTTTGGTACTATTTACAAAATGTTTACATAGTTAACCGTTAATTTCGTTGTTGTTCTGCATTGCCTGGATCAGTTGTTTGAATTGGCTTTCAGTAAACTGTGTCATCTCTTCTTCTTCTTCGCCTGACACCTACTCGTCGCTATCTGCTTTGGTAGTTTCCGTGAATGTAATCTTTGTGTCGTTGTTCGTGGCCATTTTGTTGGCCGTAAATAAAGCAAGTTCCCACGTTGTGTGCCAATAAAGCCGACCTCACGTTGGGCGTCAATAAAGCACCTCGTGAGCGGAGCTGCTATGGCTTTATCCGAAACAACATGCATGCTACAATAATGCTTTTACTCCTTGTTTAGGAATTGCTTTCAGCTTATGATCTGA
This sequence comes from Musca vetustissima, assembly GCF_032173495.1. Taxonomy (NCBI): domain Eukaryota; kingdom Metazoa; phylum Arthropoda; class Insecta; order Diptera; family Muscidae; genus Musca; species Musca vetustissima. The sequence continues at coordinate 57,285 of NW_026889444.1, forward strand.
GTAAATCAACTTGGGCAAGCGTGGATAATGATCTTAAGCCTTCAGTGTTCGCTAAACGAATTAGAGTCGGGGGGGTCCAGGACTCGCAGTGTAGCGATTTTATTGAAATTAGATTGAGCTTAGGTACTACTTATAAGCAAGATCCTCGTATTGGTATTGGTTGTGTAATAATGTAGTAGATTCAGAGATGTAGTTTTTACCAATATTAATTTCAAATATTTAAATAAGAGTTGCATTCAAATGATTAATGAAATATATGTGTTTATACCATAGCTAATAAAATTTGAATAAAAACAGAGTTGATCCGCTTCAAGCCAATGTTTATTTATTTTTTTTTTCCTGTATATTAAAAAAATAATTCAATTGTTATAATTATCATCATAATCAATTTTATGACTCTTCTAACTAAATTATCTACTCAAGAGTTATGTTAATGAAACCATAGAAAAAAATAAACTAATTTAAATGGAATTTAAATAAAAATGTATCATTGAATTTATTTAGAAGTGTCATAAACTATAAAATAATCCAGGCAAACCGCCAACGATAATAAAGCACAGTTCAAATTGACCATAAATATTTTTTTTAATATTCATTTAAATTATTTGAGCACGCATTGATACATCATTTTAGATTCAATGAAAACACGTCTTCTCATCCTATGGTTAGTTGTTGGGTGGCATTCGTTGTAAATTAGGGGATTTAATTAATTAAATGTTTTTAGCGTAAATATAAACGTTTGTTTATTTTTGGTATCAATCTTCTATATTAATATATGTGAAAAAAGATATACATATATTTTTAGAATTTGGAAATTACACATTCAACTATCATGCCGGAATTATTCAAAATGTATCGAAAACATAGCAATTATTAAGACTACATCCATTCGATTTTTGATTGTTACGTGATACTTCGTGTTTCAATATAATTCCAGTATTAATTTATCTTGGTTGGAGTTGATACAAGAAGTTTTTTATTTCCAAAACCTTTCAACCAAATAGAGCTGGTTTTCATAGGAATCTGCCATAATAAAATGTCCTCGACATATCCATCTATGAGATAAGTTATATTCAAATATGTTAGCATTTTTATATATACTTTATATATTTTTCCTATTCAGTAATATATCAACACAATTTATTTTATTTAGTTTTTTTTTTTGCCTCCAAGCTATAGATTATATTTGCAATAATTTGATGTTTGCCTTGTTAGCCGCTGGGAGGAAAAAATTCGATGTCGATTTTTTTCCAATAAAAATGCCCATGTGTATTAGAGACAGAGATTTTTCGAAATTGAATTGTGAAATGCATTTTTGCACATTTGCATAGAATTGGGAATTAGTATTGTTGCCGTTTGTTATTATTATTGTGCATTTGACGGTATGTCTGACAATATTTTTTGCAAATGTTTCTGTGTAGATTTTTTCGTTGGTTTTTTTGTTGTATTTGCCTCTGAAAGCATATTGTACTACAATGCACCATTATTTAATTATTATAAACCAAAAAATAAACATAATTTATTTTCTATACGAAATCATGGATTTATGCAATTTTGTTGAAATTTGATATAGAATTTTGTTGAGGTGGAAAATAGTGCATAGTGGAAATTGCTTTCGAACATTTTTCTTTTGTAAATTGTGTGAAGTGAAAGTGTTTATTTTTGATGTTAGTTATAGGAAATGGCAGATTTGATTATTCAGAAAGAAATTTTGTTTTGTGTATTTTGTATAAAATGTATTTGAAACTTGGTTTGTTTGTATTAGCATAATATAATCTATAGTTACTTTACCTTAATAATGAATCTATTTTCGATTTATTTGTATTTGCAGACATCTGTCCACTCCCACACAGAAATTGGTCCTGTTAGGAGGAAAAGTATTTTAGTTAATGCTGGCCATGAGACTGAATCGGATCATGGCTCCTTACACAGTTATGGTAAGTAAAATATGTGATGTGTTATAATTGTAGTTAAATTATGTACGAATAAAAAATAAATTGGATTCGTTAAGAATATAATTATTATTTTTTAAGATCTGTTCCCATACCTTTTAGCTAGTAAAAGGGGAAAATGTTAAACTCGCTCTCAGACTACAAAATAAGTCAAAAAGTTCGGGAACGAAAATCTAGTAAATATGTAAATCAAGTGTCCGTAGGATTTGCCGAATAATTTGTCTTTTATTGAAAAAAGTAGGGAAAATATGAGACATATCGTTAGCTAAAATGCAAAAAGGCGTAACTAAAAAAAATTGAAAATTGTTTTTGAATGAATATTGTGAATGTCAATAATCTACATGTGTTGATAAAGTCAATTTCAATTTTCATTTTTTTGTTAGTTACGCCTTTTGCATTTTAGCTAACGATATGTATATTTATTTTTGTCCAATTTAAAACAAAAATGTTTCTTACAATATCATATCGACTGAAGGAATGACAATTTGAAAATCCTTTTTTTTAATGTTTCTCTTTTATAATTGTACTAGCGGGCCCGGCAAACGTTGTCTTGCATAGCAATATTGTTGATGTATAATTCACATAACGATAGCCCAATATTAAGTTACCTTTTTTCCCCTCCACGATTTGAGATAGTGATCTGAAATTTGCACATATATTGCTACTACTCCTAGGATATTTGGTATTGAACATGTTCAATATTAGTTCACTATTTAGGGTAGCTCCCATATAACGGTACCTCGCAATATGAGAAATTTGTTGAACAGAATTGTTTGTAATTGAGCAGAAAGTGTCAGTACCAAATATTATTAATATTTGCACAAATTTTGGGGTACCACCCATATAACGGTAGCAATAAACATTCCATGCTTTGAAGATCTGGGCACGGTTTTCAACAGAATTTATTTTCATTTAAGGGAACCCCCCCCCATTCTCGATTTTATTTTTTCAAGATTTTCAATGGGCTGGTAAATCAATACCAATGCTTGTTAAGGTTTGTAACTTTGCACATATATAATTGAAGATTTAAAAGAGAAGAAAAATAATTTACAAAAAAATTTTGTTAATGTTTTGTTGTTGTTTTTTGTAATTAAAGAAAAGTCCTTATTTTTGATGGCGGGCATGATAACTCCGCACTGGAACATCGGAATCCGAAAATTCCAACGGTGTTAGAAAGAGTACATGTCTGACTCTCGTATGAACTAGGATTATTGACTTCGCTCTAAAATTAACAAAATGGTGGACCTTTGAAAAAATATTTTTGGAAAATCGCCGATTTTTTAACAAAAACCAAGTTAAAATATAAGGAAGATCTTCACCGATTGGCTTTATCCTAGTTCATACGATAGCTATACACTCACAGAGAAACGTTGCAAAATTTGGAACCGATTGGATTATTAGTTTTTGAGATATCGTGCCCGCCATTCGCAAAAAAATGTTTAGAGAAAAACGCGTTTAAAGTTTGAGAAGCCCTTCAGCCGTCACTTGATGCTGACACAATAAATCGGCTATATCTTCAAGAGTTCTTGAGATTTTCACTTGAAAATTTGTAGAGACATTATTTAATCAGTGTAGATTCGAATTATATCAACAAAAATTTTGACCCCGAGAATGGGGGGGTCCCCTTAATATAGGGGATACTTATTGAGCAGAAAATCTCTCTACATACAATTATCAATATTGGCCTAAGTATCCGGAAAATTCCTTAATATTCGGTGTATCATATTTTGGATGATCATTGTGTTGAAAATATTCGTAAAAAATTTGCGCAAGCTTCCGAAAAACCTCCATATAATGGCACTCCACATTTTTGGGGATTTGGGCACGGTTTTCAACCGAATCAGCTGTAATTGGTTGTTTTATTTGGTTATTTCTGTGGATAAAAGCAGGGTGCGAAGAATGATAAAAATACGCTCTTTCTCACGGGCGAGAACTCGAATGTTTTCAATTTATCGCGAATGATAAAATTACAATGAATGCACAAGCACTTGCATTCTCTAGCGAATGTCTGCATTGTACGAAAAATTCAGGAACGATAAAATTTCGCTTCAAGCGTCGTCGATTCATTCTTTCGCGAGCATTTGTTGCTGAAGTACATTCTTTTGAAAAACTCAAAAATCCAATTTTGGAAAGATCGAAGCAAATTGAAGTGATTGATTAACAGCTGTGAATACAACCTGGCGCCGCTTATATTTTGAATCCAGAGGATCGCCAACCACTCTCTCTCTCTTGATGAGGGAAGCTTAGCGGAAAAGTTCAAAAAAAAAAAAAAACTCAAAAAAACAAATGTTCGCGAAACTCGCGAGCACTGTTAATAACAGCAACAAACAAAAATATCATAAAAAAGAATGTGTGTGTAGTAGAAAGTGTGTGGAATAACAAAACACATGTCCAACAACTATTGAGTTTATCATTATTATTGTTGCCGTTTTGAGCATTCGCGAGAATTCGGGAATGTTTGCTTTCATTCGTGAGAGAATGTCTGAAAGAATTTCAACCACGAAACGAACGAACGTTGTTGTGTGCTCTCACTCGTTTGTTATGTGTGTGAGAACAATCTTTGACGAATGCTCTTTTGATAAAGACTTTATCGTCATAAATTCATTCGTAAAATTAGCACAAAACGAAAAGAATGTATTTTGAATCATTCGCGAGCGAATTTTTGCGCACCCTGAATAAATGACATCATCATAGAAATTATAGACTATAGCTAAACCTTTTAAAAATACGCCATTCTTATTCCCCATTCAATTTTCTGTATGTTGAAGTTCTTACCCCCGTTTTCAAACCTGAGTGTTATCGGTAGTTGGCATGTTCAATACGAATAGCTAACATCGGACGGAGGTTTTGGTATAACCTTCAAATTAGATATTATAATATTTATACCCTTCACCACACTACGGTACAGGGTATTATGTCTTTGTGCATATGTTTGTAACAGGCAAAGGAAACGAGATAGACACATGGTTCCTTTTAAGAATATGCATAGAATCACCTTCTGAGTCGATTTACGCATGTCCGTCTGTCTGTCCATGTTAAATTGTAAACAAAGTACAGGTCGCATTTATGATCCGAACTGGATGAAATTCGGCATAGGTCACTTATTTGGCCCAAGGACGAGCCCTATTGAAATTGGAGAAAATCGATTCTGATTTAGATATAGCTCCCATATATAGTTTCGTCCGATTTTATGTAAATTATGCACCAAACTTCCAATATTTGCCCGATTGGGACTAAATTTTGCTCAGCACACTGAATCAGGTCCATGCTTATGTGTGCGGAGTTTTGTTGGAATCAGTTCAGATTTAGATATAGATCCCATATATATATATATATATATATATAGTCGTCCTATTTTATGTGAATGATGCACCAAACTCCCAATATTTGTCCGATTGGCTCAAAATTTTGCACAGAGTTCTGAATTAGGTTCAAACTGATGTCTGCGAAGTTTTGTTAAAATCGGCTCAGATTTAGATATAGCTCCCATATATAGTTTCGTCCGATTTTATGTAAATGATGTACCAAACTTCCAATATTTGTCCGATTGCACAGCGCACTGAATCAGGTCCATGCTTATGTGTGCAGAGTTTTTATATAGCTCCCATATATATAGTCGTCCTATTTAATGTGAATGATGCACCAAACTCAAAATATTTGTCCGATTGGCACGAAATTTTGCACAGAGTTCTGAATTAGGTCCAGCCTGATGTCTGCGAAGTTTTATTAAAATCGGTTCAGATTTAGATATAGCTCCCATATATAGTTTCATCAGATTTTTTGTGAATGATACACAAAACTCACTATATTTGTCCGACTGGGACACAATTTTGCACAGAGTACTGATTTAGGTACAGACTGATGTCAACGAAGTTTAGTTAAAATCGGTTCAGATTTAGATAAAGCTCCCATATATAGTTTCGTCCGATTTTATGTGAATGATACACCAAACTCCCAATATGTGTCCGATTGGCACAACATTTTGCACAGAGTACTGAATTAGGTCCAGACTAATGTATACAAAGTTTTGTTGAAATCGGTTCGTGCGATTTTTTGTGAATGATGCACCAAATTCCCAATATTAGTCCAATTGAGACAAAATTTTGCACAGAGTACTGAATCATATTCTGATTGATGTCTGCCAAGTTTTGTTAAAATCGATTCAGATTTAGATATAGAGAGGGTATTAAATTGAATATAGTGATTACAAAAAACAAGTGGTGTATACAACGGTTACTCAATTAGGTCCAAAGAATCCAAGTCTGGGCCTTCGACATGCAATTTTTCATTGATTTCAGAATTGTATGTGGATGTTGTTTTTTTTCAATTGGTTAAAATATCTATCTTGATAGCACATTTATTTCCGCCCGATTCCATCTCAATGGTTCTACAAAGATTTTATGTCTGTTATATCAACAAGATATTGTAGATATTAACATCTCCGTTATTTACACAATGTGGTGAAGGGTATGAAATAGTCGGCCCTGTCCGATTTTTGAACATTCCTTACTGGTTTTTATTCTCAAATGGTTTTTTTTATAATTGTATGTGTGAGCAATTTGACACATACCGACAGCCCACTGCTGCCTTTAAATTAAATACCTCTAACCTACATATAATATTTATATTTAATTATTCAGAATTTGATCTTGAAATCTTTCTTCTATATCATAATCCTTTATTTAATACTAAAAATAATTTCTGGTGCCAATATCCCTTTCTATATGTAATAACATTCCGAAAATACACTTTTAAATATTTTATTGTGTATTTATTTAACCACATTTAGATTATGAGGTAATTTTGTGGAAATAACAATCATTTGAAAATATCTGAAATACAAATATCTTTCCAATTATCTACTACTGAGAAAGTACTCAATTTTATTGGTTCGCCAATACATGCCGCCGTATTGTGTGATATCAAATGAAGATATGAATATAAGACCACACAGCCGTCTGAACAATCACAATAAAAAGGTGCTTTAACCTCTTTGCCAACTCCAAATTCCAAATGTTAACTTGTGTGTGTGTTTTTTTTTGCCACAGGCATTCAACAATGCCCTCCGTGTTTTGCATGTTTCATTTACGACTTTTAAAAGCGTTACAATTACGATACCTCTTTTACGACTGCAATACTCCTTGAAGAATTTCTTCTCCTTTTTTATGACTACTTATGATGGATTTTATGGAGGTACATTGAAAGTGGCGGACTGGACTTGTTTCCGTTAGTCCTCTTCAACGTATTACCCCTTTGAAACACACATTATAATAAGTGGTTCCAAAATACAAATCTGTATTAAGGGGAGCATGTGATTTTATTAGGCATACTTAAAAGCGAAAAACGAAATAGATTTGTTGTTTTTTGTTCGGGTTTTTTTTAACAATCAACAGTTTTAAGGCTAATTTTTAGTTATTGGCTAACGCCAACAATCAACCAACCGCCAGTACAGTTCTTCAATTGAAGTACTATAAAGATTAGACGATAGTCAGTCAGTTTATTTTTTATGAGGTTCTTATGTTATAAAAAAAACAACTACTAACGCCTTTCAATGATTGATTAGACGCGACATACCAAGTGTGCGATTAGTGGCAATAGAATCGATCAATTTTTTTTTTATTTCTTAAACTTGAAATGATTGATGACGATGAATGGGTTAATAAATCACAGGGATTACTAAAAGTTAATGTTTTACGATTAGTATATACGACTATTCTATAGAATTGTATGGCGTGTATAACAGTTAAACAAAGCAAACTAATCTGGTATAACAAAGACGAATTGTTGGAATTTTTATGACGTTACACATTTTGTAACTTCGGAATTTTTAATAAAACAGTATTTTTTCATAATAGATTTACGGATTTAAAGTATACTGAATCGAGCTCATGGTAGTGGGTGGAAAATTCCTTATTGGGGTGAAGCCATTGGCGGCAAGTATATTAGGAATTCAGAAAGACAAATTCGTGATGCATTTTTTTACTGATGACTCTAAAGTGCATTGCAGGTTATTTTACAGATGACATGTTCTCATTTAAATCGATTGAGGAGTATTTTTGTATAGCATTCCTCCTATTATCTCGAGTACTTCTCCGCCGTTTTCGTTTTTATTTTTCAAAAAAAAACTTGACTTACGAAGATTTTGTGCTTCAAAATTTTTATTGTGGTATAGAGTATATAAATGCACTTAGAATTTCACGCAAATAAAGCATGTTATCTGAAAATCAAGAAACATAGATATGAAGTTATTTCTTTAAAAACTATAGTGTCGTCTGGAAAAAAAATTATCACAACACAAATCAAAACGTTACCAAACGTTAACTTTCCAATAGGAATTTTCCAAAGACATTAATTAAACCAGTAAGGAAAGTAGTAGAGTCGGACGGGGCTGACTATATGATACCCTTCACCATTATGGGTATATTAAACATATGTATATGTATGCATTTTTGAAGGACCATTAACATGAAATTGGATATATTAAAATATGTGATCTAAATGTGAACCGACTTAAATCAATTCATAAATATGTCATTCGTTTGTTACAATGATACAGAATTATGTACATCGATTTAAAGTAAATATCCTTGGACACCAAAGTTTTTCAATTTGAAAAATATATATGGATTATGTTGTCTTCGACTTGCAATTACTTTCCAATGTCAATTTTGTACGTTGTGCAAAATTGCATGTCAATCTAACAGACATAAGGAGTTTGGTGCACCATTTACTTAAAATCGGACGTAAATATATATGGAAGCTATACCCAAATCTGAACCGATTTCAACAAAGCTTAACACAAGTTATACTAAAGTAACATCAGTAGGCTGTGCAATATTTTGTGCTAATTGGCTTAACTTTGAGCGTTTGGTGCACCATTTACTTAAAATCGGACGAAACCATACATGGGAGTTATATATATATATATATAGGATTCGTTCTTGGTCCAAATAAATGAGCTGAGCCAAATTTCATCCAATCATAAATGCTAACTGTACTTTATTTACAATTTAACATAAACAGACGGACGGACTTACTACTTATTTAGCTGGCATATGACAGAACTTTCGTTCCATAAGCCGAGCTTAGAAAAGATTTCCAGGCGCGTCGGTCTTTTGCCCAGTTTTTCCAATTTAAAAGACCATTTTCGGCGATGTTGTCTTCGACTTGATCTTTCCAACGTATTCTTGGCCTTCCCCTTCTCCGTGAACCATCAGCTGGTTCGCTTTTATATGCCTTCTGGGCTGGGGCATCTTCATCCATTCTCACAACATCCATGACCTAGCCAACGTAGTCGCTGCAGCTCAATACGTCTAACAATGTCGATGTCCGAAAATAGCTGGTACAACTCTTGGTTTATTCGACGGCGATATTCACCGCCAACGCAGATCGACCCATAGATCTTTCAAACACTCCAAGAGCTGCCTCATCTGCTTGCGTAAGTACCCATGCTTCATATCCATATAACAGCACGGGTAGTATCAGCGTCTTGTAGAGTGTGAGTTCGGTCTGGCGGGAGGTGGCCTTGCTTTTGAGTTGTTTGCTCAGACCATAGTAGCATCGGTTGGCCATAACCTTCTCCAAATTTCAAAACTGATGTCATTCCTTTTATTTATGGATGTACCAAGGTATATAAAATCTTTGACTACCTCGAAGCTGTAGTTCTCAAGTTCCACAGTTTGTCCGAGTCTTCTGGACGTCTTGCGCCTTGATACCGTCAGCTTGGTCCTCTCGCGTTTACTACCGGACCCGGACCGGACGGCTTTATAGTCGACGAATAGGTGGAATGTGTCGATGTGTTTTTCGTGGGGTTTTTCCAGGATTTGGCGCAGAGTGAAAATCCGGTCCAATAATGTCATTGATCATTGGCTTCAGTCGTTCACACAGTACGCTGGATAGCACTTTATATGCGGTGGGAAGGAGACTTATTCCTCTATAGTTGGCACATATCGTCTTGTCTCCTTTTTTTGTGCACGGGACACAGGATGCTGAGGTTCCAATTATTGGGCATGCATTCTTATAGCCAAATTGTACTAATCAGCTGGTGCATGCTCCTTACCAGCATCTGACCACCAGTCTTGAATAGTTCGGCTTGTAACCCATCGGGCCTGCTGCTTTATTATTCTTCAGCCGATTGATTGCTATTCTCAATTCATCTTGGCTAGGTGGTATACACTCTATACCGTTATCTATTATTGGTTCTGGGGTATCCACTTCGCTGCTACTATTTGATACCAGAAGATTTTCAAATGCGCATTCCAGATCCTCAGCACGCTGTCTGTATCTGTCACCAGGTTTCCTTCTTTATCTCTACAGGAGGATGTACCAGCACCAAAGCCTTCGGTTTGGTATTTTACCCGTTGGTAGAATTTTCGGACTTCATTCTGACTCCTGTACATCTCGATTTGCTCACGCTCACGTTTTTCTAGTTCTTTCTTCTTTTTCTGAAAATACGTTTCTCCTCTCTCTTTTTCTCCCGATAGTTCTCCATCGCTTTACGTGTTGCTACTGTCCGCAGGGTTGTCCTATACGCTGCGTTTTTCACGTCAGTAGCATTACGACACTCCTGATCGTACCACGGTTTTCTTGATGGTGGTCTTTGGTACCCAAGTGTTACTTTTGTTGCAGTTTGTAGGGAGTGGGCAATTCTCTGCGATTGAGCTTCTATATTATTATCGGGTCAAGGGGTGCTTTCGTCAATCTGTAGCTTTTCGATGTCAAATTTCCGTGCTTTGCTGCTACATTAAGACGGTAATGGTCCGAATCGATATTCGCTCCCCTGATCGATCGAACGTCTAGGACACTGGATGAACGGACGGACATGCATAAATCGACTCAGAAGGTGGTTTTAGGTATATTCTCAAACAAGATATAATACCCTATACCAAAGTGTGGTGAAGGATATAATTAATTAAAATTCCAAAATCGAAATACAAATGCGAAATTATTTTTTTTTTTTTCATAGATGTTTAAGCTGAAAATAGTTCTTAAATTCTAAATTTAATATAAGTACTCTCGTCGGTAATAGGCTTTCAAAATATTTTTATTTTGCACCTGAATCAATCAAAACTATTCCAGTGTATTGTATAACTATTATTATTAATAAAATATATTTTCAAACATGAGATTTTAATCCGTTTACAATTTTATATAAATAATTGTCAATACACGCAGAGATTTAACAAATGATTATGTCAAATTTCAAAATTAATAACCAAAAATACGCTTATAGATGTCAGTCACAATGGCCATAACACAAGTACCTATCAATTCCTGAAATGCTAACTGATAATACCAATTAACAATGATTTATCAGTGTTAACAGCAACAACAACAACCACATTGCACTTGGAAATATCTACGATTAAGTGTTTATTCATGTGTATTTGGGTTAAAAAGGTATTATTTATATCAGCTATCAAGTAGTAGATAATGCAAGTTGCTCCCCATCTTGGCACCCAATATTCACTATATTTGTATGTACATATATCAATTTAAATGTTTTGATAAGTTTCGATTAAAACAAAAAAAAATCACGGAAAGTTATGGGGGGTTCGTGGGCAAAGAGACAATCACTTGTCACTCACCTCAATTTTGTGTATGTTTTCCAAGAAAATATATTTGTACAATATACAAACATATATATTTATTTAATCTTAACACCTTATTAGCGTCAATAACTTCCAAGTGAATGAATATGATTTTTGTATTTTTCCATTTGGTAAATATTTTAACGCATTGGTTTTAGGCTGTGGTACATTTAAAATTTCGAAGTGTTAATTATAGCCTACACCATTGTGATGTTCCGAAGTGCGATTAGTTGGAAACGCTGACTCAATAAATCAGCGATACAACGCACATATGGGGAAAATATATACAATATATTAGATATGTATGTTCGTTTACTTCTACAAATGGGAAATTCCATTCGCCTGATATTGGATTTATTAATATTGAAAATGTTAACCATTAGTGGAGGAGGTACCAGAAAGAGTCAACCAATTGATCCCACCTTCGGACTGTTCTGGCAATAGGTTGTGCAAAGTTTGGTTCAAATCGGACATTTCATTCGTATAATATTGGATTTATTTGCATTAACAAATTTGGCTCTTTGTGAGATAGGTGCCAGAAGGAGTAGGCCAATTAGTCCTACATTTGGACTTAATCTAGGCTTGAAAAAGATAAAAAGTTGTACAAAGTTTGTTTCAAATCGGATATTCCATTCGCCTGATATTGGATTTATATATAAATCTATAGATCTATATGATCTATAGATCATGAATATTCGAACTATCTAGGCTTGAAAATGATAAAAAAGTTGTGCAATGTTTGGTTCAAATCAGGCATTACATTCGCCTGATATTGGATTTATAGATCATGAAAATGTTGACCATTTGAAGGGGAGATACCAGATGGAGTGTACCAATAGTTCCATCTTATCTCGTGATCTGGGCTTTGTAAAGATATTAGGTTGTACAATTTTAAATTCGAATCGGATTGTGCTTTCACATGATATTATGAAATTAAGTTTTAGCTCAATTTTAAAAATTTTGTGGCGGAGGTACCAGAAGAAGTGGACCGATATTCCACTATTGAACTATGTTTGGAAGATATATGTGCAAAGTTTGGATGAAATCGCTAACTCCCCTAAGTTATAAAAAATACTGCGTAACTTTCGTTTAAAGAAATTTCTCTCCAAAGGGACCACGGTACAATAATACCGAATTGGCTGTAAGTTGATATTATGTGTTTTCATTACGTGGACACATCTTCCTACCCAGAATTATAAATATTTATTCCTAAAAAAAATTATAAAATATTGCTATAGCCCCATATAACGGTACAGTTCGACCCGCACGAACATAAATAAATCTCCAAAGGGACCACGGTACAATAATACCGAATTGGCTGTAAGTTGATATTATGTGTTTTCATTACGTGGACACATCTTCCTACCCAGAATTATAAATATTTATTCCTAAAAAAAATTATAAAATATTGCTATAGCCCCATATAAGGGTACAGTTCGACCCGCACGAACATAAATAATTTTTTACTTGTTTCAACTAAAAACCAGTAGAGAAAGAAGTAAAGTCGGACGGAGTCGACTATATGATACCCTTCACCACTATGGGTATATTAAACCGATGCATCCCAACAGACGCTATGCAATATAAGAACTTTGGTACATTATTTACATTAAATCGGACGAAAATATATATATCTAGATCTGAACCGATTCTCACGAAACTCAGCATATAATTCCAGGCTCAGTTCAGTACGCGTTGTCAAATTTCATGCAAATCGAAAGATTTATAGGGACTTTGGCGAACCTTTTACTTAAAATCGGACGAAACTATATATGGAATCTATACCAAAATCTGGATCGATTTTTCAACGAAACTAGGCAGCCATCACTCTAGGCTCAATTCAGTACTTTATGCCAAATATCGGGCAAATCAAAAGATTTATAGGGACATTGGAGCACCATTCACATAAAATCGGACGAATCTATATATGGGAGCTATATCTAAATCCGGACCGATTTTCACGAAACTTGGCAGACATTATTATAGGCGCAATTCAGTACGCTATGCCAAATTTCGCAAATCGAAGGATATATAGGGACTTTGGTACACCATTTACCTTAAATCGGACGAAGATATATATGGAGCTATATCTAAATCTGAACCGATTTTCACGAAACTTTGCACACATAATCCTAGACTCAATTCAGTACGTTATGCCAAAATTCGTGCAAATGAAAAGATTTCCAGGGATTTTTATGCACCATATATATTTTCGCCTAAAATCAGGCACCATTTACATAAAATCGGACGAATCTATATATGGGAGCTTTATCTAAATCTGAACCGATTTTCATGAAACTTAGCACACATTATTATAGGCGCAATTCAGTACGCTATGCCAAATTTCGCGCAAATTGAAGGATATATAGGGACTTTGGTACACCATTTACCTTAAATCGGACGAAGATATATATGGAGCTATATCTAAATCTGAACCGATTTTCACGAAACTTTGCACACATAATCCTAGACTTAATTCAGTACGTTATGCCAAAATTCGTGCAAATGAAAAGATTTCCAGGGATTTTTATGCACCATATATATTTTCGCCTAAAATCAGGCGTAGATATATATTGGAGCTTTATCTAAATCTGAACCGATTTTCATGAAACTTAGCACACATTATTATAGGCGCAATTCAGTACGCTACGCCAATTTTCATGCAAATCGAATGATATATAGGGACTTTGTGCCCGTTTACCTTAAATCGGACGAATATATATATATATATATATATATATGTATATATATAGGAGCTATTTCCACCCTGTACCACAGTGTGGTGAAGGGTATAAAAATGTATGAGGTCATGTGAACCTTCGATAACCCACTGCACCAATATACAGCCACGTCGGTGGGAAAATGTGGCTAAATCCCTTAAAATAGGTAAAATAGGTCAGTACCGTTACATGAAGCTATACCATAATGTAAATCGATATATATATATAATTTTTGTAGTGAGTTTTAACACCCCTTGAAAAATCAAATTAGAGACAATTTGCTTGAACAATATGTCCAAAACCTGCAAAATGGCTAATATAATGAGGGGCCTACCCGAAAACTTGGACTATAGTTGACCATTTTAGGTATGGATACTTTTTACTCATTGAAATTCCAAATTATAAAACTACAGCCAATTTGATAATTTTTAATAGAAACAATTACTAGCCAATGAGAACCCAAAATACCAACATACAGCAAATTTAACTTAAAAACGTGTCCAAATGCCTTAAAATACAGAATTTTGGACGTACAGTTATATTTGAGGTTACCCTAAAAAATAAACCGGTATATTCCATTTTCTAATTTCTGAAATCTTTTTAAGTCAACTCTTCAATTATTGTTTCTATTTATTATATTATATTTTAAAAAAATATATGTATATTCTTATTTTTTTAGACAATCGACCCTATAGAAGTTCAGCGCTGGATACGCTGAATGCCAAAATTGCTCAACATCAACAGCAGCAATCCCAGTCCAATTATAGCAGCAACGTTGAAGAGTCTTGGCTCTATACATTCTGTCTGAAGTGTCGCGGTGAGGAAACAACACCATCATGGGAGCCACCACATTGGCAAAAACTATTCCCCTATCCATTGTGTCCATCATTCCGACAATTTGCCCGGATAGTCGTGCTAATATTGATCGGTGTACTGTTATGGATAACAGCCTATGTCATTATAGGCGATTCAGCTGCCCCTGGTGGTCAGCTATTTAGTTTGGTGGTACTGGCTGTTGCTGCAAATTTCGGTGGCTATTTAATATCATTGACAACGTTACCGCGTCTTATTGGTATGTTGTTGGTGGGCATACTCTTCCAGGTGGGTACTTCAAGGAAACACTGAAAAATGGATTTATTTAATAAGCATACATTCCTTTTTATTTGTTCCCCAGAATGTTGGCTGGACCAATTTGGAAGGCGATTTCTCCAAAGTCACCGCTCACTTGCGTAAATTTGCTTTAACCATTATTTTAATTCGAGCTGGTCTCGAAATGGAACCTGAGGCTTTCAAAAAAGTCTACAAGACTATTCTGAAATTGGGCATCATCCCTTGGATTGTTGAATGCGTTGTCATCGGTTTGACCAGCCACTTCTTCTTGGATCTACCCTGGGTTTGGGCTTTCCTTTTGGGTTCGATTATTGCCGCCGTTTCTCCTGCCGTAGTTGTGCCTTGCCTCTTCCGTTTACGTACTAAGGGTTATGGTGTAGCCAAAGGCATTCCCACTTTGATTATTGCTGTAGCTGGTATTGATGATGCCTTGTCTGTGGCCGTTTTTGGTATCATCAGTAGTGTTATGTTTTCGGATCGTGGTCTTGGCTATCAAATTTCTCAGGCTCCTGTCTGTATTATTGGCGGTCTTGCCTTTGGTGTCATCTGGGGTTACATTGCCAGATTCTTCCCCGAAAAAGGAGATCCCTACGTTGTGCCCATGCGTACCATTATGTTGTTTGCCGGTGGATTGGTAGCAATTTATGGCAGTGAAGAAATCGGGTACGAAGGAGCTGGTCCATTGGCTGCTGTGTTTGCTGCTTTCGTTTCCAATTTGTTCTGGTGTAAACAAGGCTGGGAGGTCGAGGACAATCCCGTTGCCACAGCATTCGAAATCTTTTGGATGATTTTCGAACCGATTCTATTTGGCATTACTGGTGCCACTGTCAAAGTAGGTCTAGACATTTATATCAAATTCAATTCAAATAATTAACAACGATCTCTTTAATCTAGATCAACGAACTCGATTCGGACATTGTATCTGTTGGTGTCGGCTGTATTATCGGTGCCGCTGTTATTCGTATTCTGTGTACAGCTGGCATTGCTTTTGGAGATCGCCTTAATATCAAGGAAAAATTCTTTGTAGCCCTCTCCTGGATGTCTAAGGCCACCGTTCAAGCTGCATTGGGCCCAGTGGCTCTTAAACATTTAAATGCATCTTCCAGCGAGGACGAGAAGCACTATGCCTATGTAGTACAAACAATTGCCGTACTTTCAATTGTACTGACTGCTCCCTTGGGTGCTATTTTAATCTCAGTATCG
The DNA here is from genome assembly GCF_032173495.1 of Musca vetustissima. NCBI lineage: Eukaryota > Metazoa > Arthropoda > Insecta > Diptera > Muscidae > Musca > Musca vetustissima. Next base: position 73,860 of record NW_026889444.1, read on the forward strand.
GGCACAAAACTTTTAACGAAAACTAGACAACCACAAGTAACAGAAGGTACGTTTACCGGCAACTTTCTCCACACAAGCAGTTTCTTATCACCATTTCTCTTCTAGGTTGGCGTCGCAGTCATCGTCCTTCTATTCGTGACATCAGTATCATTGACGAAGAAGAAGAACGTGAAGATCCCGAAATTCCCGAGGATAAGGAAACGGCCGATAATACGCAGACCAATACCCACATTCCTCCGTTCACATTATCTTCCTACAACAAATAAGTTGTCCCGTCTATATTGCTGTACTACTATGTTTTTGTCTTTTACGTGTAAGCGTTATCATTGCCATGGCAATTTCGTTCTTAGCTACCTATCCTGAATACATTTTTGAAATTAATTCCAGTGAATTCATTCCAGAACATGTCCTTGTCTTGCATTGTTGTTATATTATATGTTAAGTTAAATGTTAATTTAAATGCTAAATGTAAATAAATGTATAAAACAATAAATAATGCAACCTCAAATTAAATAATTAAAGGGAATGTATATGACATCTTATATTTTTAGCAGGGACGTACACACGATTTCATTTGGGGTGGCCAGCTAGTGCGAAATGAAAAAATTAATTTTTTTCTGATTGTCATATTTACAATTAGTTCGTCCAAATATTGGACAAATAATCTAGTTTTAAAAAATATTCGGAGTACGAACCTATTGCATTTGATCTATATTTTTGCGTACCAACCCTTCTTAGCACTGAAACTTCTACCCATATTTGTCGGCAATAATGTTTGTTTCCATGTATATTTGGTGGAACTTCTCGTCACTATTGCGTACGTCCCTGTATTTAGGTGATTATGTTTTTATACCCTTCATCACACTGTGGTACAGGGTATTATGTGTTTGTGCATATGTTTGTAACAGGCAAAATTAATCGAGATAGGACCATGGTTCCTTTTGAGAATATGAATATAATCACTTTCTGAGTCGATTTATGCATGTCCGTCCGTCTGTCCACGTTAAATTGTAAACAAAGTACAACTTGGATGAAATTTGGCGCAGCTCATTGAAATTGGGAAAAACCGGTTCAGATTTATAAATAGCTCCCATATATATTCCGATTTAATGTAAATTGGGTATCAAAGTCCTTACATATCGTTCGATTTGCACGAAATTTGGTATACCGTACTGAATTGAGCCTAGAATGGTGTCAGCCATTTGTGCTAAATTTTGAAGGAATCGGTTCAAATTTAGATGTAGCTCCTATATATAGTTTCGTCCGATTTTAAGTATATATATATTAGTAAATCGTGCACCATCCTACTCATGTTTATTCAATCGGACACACGGATTGATATATGCTTTAAAGTAGCTTACATAATTTTGTCCCATTGTAAAAATCAACTCTATCAGACTTATTCTGGATGTCAATTCCACGTGAATTTACTCGCTCTTCCCCTTCGTCTTATTCTGAACAACATTTTTGTGTGAATTTTTTTTTGTGTGAATTTTCGAAAGCGAAAAAATCCGCGTTGGGGAAAAATATCAGCCTTATTCTGGATGCTTTCGCCTTATTCTGAACAACATTTTTGTGTCATTCTCGCTTTCGCCTTATTCTGAATGAAGCGAAAAAATCCGCTTTGGGGAAAAATTAGGTATTCTGGATTACAGGGAGTAGGAAATTTTGTGCGAATTTTTTCGCTAATAAATTTAAGGGGAGTTTACTACAAAGACATAAGAAATTACTATTTTTATGAAAAATATTTACACAATACTTATTGTATGACGATTTAGAATATTATAAATGATAGTAAGCACACTTTTAACTGGAAAACAACCAATAAAATGCCATTGGAAATCCTATTGATAACGATGCCTGCTGATCCAAGTATTGCCAAGGAATATATGAAGGTAATACGGAATATTTAAGTCGAGTTTGATGCAGTTTGGAGGCGAAATACAGACATTTTGGGTGAGGGTCTGTCTCTCAAAAAAAAAAAAAAAAATTAAAAATTATGGAAAAACCAAATTTGCCTGATGAGCCGCTTAACAGTGAAAAACTTAAATAAAAATTATGAAAGAACAAAAAATATTTTTTTTAAATTATCGTAATCATAACATAACATGTCACTTTAATAATCTGGGGAAATAAATATCGAAATTAAATAAAAAGGCACACAATTATGTAGTGAAATAATAAATTGAATTAATTAATTCAATCGCAGATTTCTTTCCATTATTCGTTGTGTTTTTGTCATCATAAAAATGTTCTTTTATTTATAATCTTGTTGTAGTTGTTGCACCAAATTGCATCAAAACAATGAACAGCTGTTTCACATGCCATATTGTAGGTTGCCATATTTTCAAACTTTAATTTATTTTCTTTTAATTACAAAGCATTTATACAGCGGATTCTTGATATTTCACATTTGTATTGCTATATAGTGTAAATAACAATAAAAAGTAACAATTTTTAATAACAAAAATCAATAAATAATATATTGAAAAATGTTACACAATTAAATTACAATGGGGCAACACACATTGCAACTTAAATTACAATATGGCCACACACATTGCAACTTAATTTACGATATGGCAACACGAATCTTTTTTTCAACCACCATTTTCGAAAACTCGAATCTGCATCTCGCATTTTTTGCATCTCCCCATTCATTCAGAATAAGGCGAGAATGTGAAAGCGAAAATTTTTTATCTCCCTAGCAAATAATTAACTTAATTACCTTTTAATTACAAAGCATTTATAAATTTGGATATTTCACATTTAATTGTTATAAAGTTTAAACCACAAAACAAGTAACAATTTTTAATAAAAAATCACATAAAATATTGAAAAATATTACACAATTAAATTACAATGGGCAACACACATTACAACTTAAATTACAATATGGCAACACACATTACAACTTAAATTATAATATGGCAACACGAATTTTTTTTTCAACCACCATTTTCGAAAATTGTAGTTGTTGTACCAAAATGCATCAAAACAATCTGTTTCACATGTTTTTAGGTTCATATTTTCAAACTTTAATTAATTTTCTTTTAATTACAAAGCATTTATAAAGCGGATTCGATATTTCACATTTATATTGTTATAAAGAAAGCAATAAAATAACAATTTTTAATAAAATAATCAATAAATAAAATATTGAAAAATATACACAATTAAATTAAGGCAACACACTTATATGGCAACACACATTACCAAATGGAGAAATTTTTCAACCACCATTTTGCAGAATCCGCATCTCATTTTTTGGTCTCCCAATTCCAATGAAAGCGAAAATTTTTGTATGTTCATTTTACTGGTCCTTCAATTTTACTGGTCCTTCAAAAATGTGATGTCTGTTAGGATTCATGTGTTGAATATACCCAAAGTGGTGAAGGGTATCATATAGTCGGCTCTGTCCGACTTTACTATTTTCATTACTGGTTTTAATAATAAATTTATTATGATCTAGCCTCCATATAATCGTACCTCCCGATTTAAGATAATTTTTGTATATTAGCAAGTTTTTACAATTTTGCATGAATAGATCCACGTTATCTGGCAATCGCCCTATAAAGGTACCCCATTGTGAGTATTTACCCAAATATTGGGTATAAACTCATTGACTGGCGAACCAATTGACGCATGCTACCAAAACGAATATTGGTATGGAAAATGGGGTATCTGGATCCATGTTTTGGTACAGCCCCCATATAACCGTACCTCCCGATTTAAGATAATTTTTACTTATTAGGCATTTTTGGACCCAGTGTCCCCATTTTCCATACCAGTATTAATTTTGACATTAAAAACATGTGAACCAAATGTTGGCAGCCTGCGTTTGGATAAATACTTAAAATAGGAATACCTTTGTATGGTATTACAGCCAATTTGACTTTAAAATGTGTGTAATAGGCAAAAAAGTACCTAAAATCGGGAGATACGGTTATATGGGGGCTATATCAAAACTTGTAACCAGAGACCTAATTTTCCATACCAATATTCGTTTTGGTAGCATGCATCAAGTGGTTCGGCAGTTAATGGTTTTATACCCAATTTACCCACGTGTTTAAAGTATTGTAAAACAATCCATTTTAAATCGATTTTATGAAAAACCCAGTAAGGAAAGTAGTAAAGTCGGGCGGGGCCGACTATATGATACCCTTCACTACTTTGGGTATATTCAACTGATGAATGCTAACAGACGTCGAATTCTGCAACCTATACTAAATGTTTCATTTGTTCAGATATAGGGTTGCTTCTTACAATGCACTATAGGTCAAATGACCACTTTTTCTGTGCAAAATTAATAGCGGCAACAAAATCATAGTATTCGTCATGAAATTTGTCCCAACTGATTTTTTTGTTACTTGAATCGTTATTTTTGAATTTGGAAGAAATCGGTTCAGATTTGGATATAGCTCCCATATATATATTTTCGTCCGATTTTATGTAAATGGTGCACCATACTGCCAATATTGGTCCGATTTAGACAAAATTTTGAACAGAGTATTGAATTAGGTCTAGATTGGTATGTGTCAAGTTTTGTTGAAATCGGTTCAGATTTAGATATAACTCCCATATATAGTTTCGTCCAATTTTATGTAGCCAGAGCACCATACTGCCAATATTGGTCCGATTGAGACAACATTTTACACAGAGTATTGAATTATGTCCAGATTGATGTATGCGTAGTTTTGTTGGAATCGGTTCTGATTTAGATATAGCTCCCATATATAGTTTCGTCCGATTTTAGGTAAATAGTGCACCAAACTGAAAATGTTTGCCCGATTGGGACAAAATGTAGCACAGCGTACGGAATTTAATCGAGTTTGACATCTGTGAAGTTTTGTTGAAATCGGTCCAAATTTATATATAGCACACATATATAGTTTCGTCCGATTTTATGTAAATGGTGCACCAAACTCCCAATAGTGGTCCGATTTAAACGAAATTTTGCACAGCGTACTGAATTCAGTCCAGTTTGGCATCTATGAAGTTTTCCTGGAAATAAGTCCATATTGAGATTTTTGGTAAATGGTGCGCCAAACTTTCAATATTTATGCGATTGGCATGCAATTTTCTTATAGATTTCAGAATGTCATGTGTATGGTTTTTATTGGCTCAAATATCTATGTAGATCACATTTGTTTTTTTACCCGATTCCATGTTAATGGTTATCCAATGATGATATGTCTCTTCTATCAACAGGATATTGTACACATTATCATTTTTGTTTGTACCTAAAGTGGTAAAGGGTATCATATAGTCGGTCCAGTCTGACTTTTGATCTTTCCTTACTGGTTGTCTTTGAAAACATTCATCTTTCTGTGACATTTACAAATTTTGCGCTAATATTAAGCAAAATTAATGTACTATTTGCTTTAAAAATTTCTCTCTTTCATCCGAAATGTTGTCGACAGCAATTTTGCTCACTACATGTTTGAAAACAGCACCAGGTTTTTTTCTTTTTGTTACCTTCTTTTCGCCATATCTCAAAAAGTTCGATTTTTTATACGGAGGTTGCCTAGATAAAAGAGGCATTACTCGTAAAACGCAAAAAATCGCAACTTGAAATAAACTTAAATTAACTCATTACTTATCACTTAATTTGTGTGCAAAATTTCAAAGAGGTCATATTGGGTATTTTTTTTTTAATAGCCTACTGAAAGTCAATCTATCAAATTACATTAACTTTTTAAAGTCTTCATAGACTAAAGGGTTATTTTCAAGTATAGTGTCGCAAACATGAAAATTTTTTGATTTAATATAAAAGTACTTACTTGTATCTATATTTTCCATTTTACACTAATTAATTATTGTAAACACAATCGAAATAATACGCACTCAAAGTTGACTAAGCCCCACAGAAATATAAGCACATTTATAGAATAAATTGTATTGAGCGACTTGCACGGCCAGCTATGTAACGGTACTTTATATTTAGCACTAATAAATATCACGTGTCTCTATTCTAGAGTGTTCTAAATACAAAAACAACAACAACTCGTGAATAACGACACATTGATTTTCTCCAATTTTGCACAGAAAAACCGGTCATTTGACCTATAGTGCAATGGGACAAAATTACCTAAAAAAATCAAAATCTGAACCGAATTCAATGAGAATGGTAGAGGTTAACTTATATATAGCTATATCTAAATTTGAACCGATTTTCAGAATACTTAACACACATAATTCTGGGCCCTATTCATTACGTTGTGTCAAATTTCGTGCAAATCGAAAGATATATAGGGACTTTGGTGCCCCATTTACCTTAAATCGGACGAAAATATATATGGGAGCTTTATCTAAATCTTAACCGATTTTTCCCAATATCAATAGGGTTCGTCCTTGGGCCAATTAAGTGACCTGTTCCAAATTTCATCCAAATCGGATCATAAATGCGACCTGTACTTTGTTAACAAAAATACATGGACGGACGGACAGACGGACATGCATAAATCGACTCAGAAAGTGATTCTATGCATATTCTCAAAAGGAACCATGGGTCCATCTCGACTATTTTTGCCTGTTACAAACAAATGCACAAAGACGTAATTCCCTGTACCACAGTGTGGTATAAAAAAACCCGGAAATAGAGTTAAGATATTATATTAGCGATTCAATATAAATTATCTAAACTAACAAATTATCAATATTGGTCCACCTACACCCCAAAGATCGGTAATTTGAGGAGCTTGAGTACGTACTACCGAAGATTGTCGATAACTGCAAATTTATATTTTCGTAAAATTTGAGTAACATAAATTTGTCTGTAAGGTAAATACCCTACTACTGATCTACAATCCGAGACGATCCGAGTATCAATCGGCCAATGTCTGTCACCTATGTCCATTGTGTAAAAGCAATAGGGCTGCTATATCAGCAACAAGACATGTATGGACATATATAGCAAATGCCTGCTTCCAGAAATCCATATACACATGTCTTTCTGGAATAATTAACTTTCGAACAATGGGTGGTGGATATTTAGGGGTTTCACATGATGTATTTCGGACCAACTGAATATACCTTACTTCTTCCTTTGTGATACCATTGTGAAAAATGTCAGAATATTTATTAGTATTATTACACAATTGAATCAATTAAATTTTTATTAATTTTTTTTATATTTGCTATACGAAAAATGTCTAAATTGAAAAGCAAAAAACCCCGTTTAGATATAAAACAAACATCTAAGGAGCAAAGACAAGGAAGAAATTTACTCGATCTACCGCCTGAAATATTAGAGAAAATTATTGGATGTGTTAATATATGGCATCACAATCGCATACGTGAGACATCAAAGCGTTTTCGAGAAATTGATGATCTCTTTGTGAGGCATGAATTTGAAAAATCATTAAACAAGGAAATTGTTGCGGATCCCAACAGTTACGCAAGTGCCGTTTTAAGGGTTTGAATTCAATTAATTCTTTGATTGTATTTCTAGTGGATTCTATGTTGTTTTTTTCTATTATATTTTAGAGTATACGGCAAGCAGCCGAAGTGTATTTGCATTCGGAATTTGATTCGATTTTTTGTGGATGCATTTTACCCATGCTGCGGAACTCATACAAAAATCCATTTCGTCCCCAGGTTAATCTTGTTAGTAAATTCTTAGTGCATTTCTATAATTTGGTTGAGGAGAAAATTGGTGACCCAATGTCTCAATACTCTAGGCTTTTGTATTCTTTAACGTTGATGAGATTTTTCAAGGTAAGTTACAACACTCATGGGGACATTTTTGTTGTTTCTTTAGGACTAACAATAACAATTTTGGTCATTTCAACACTAAGGCTTTTGATAGATGTACCATTATATCATCAACTACGTTACCATTTCACTGGCGAGTTGTTATCGAATTAGAAGGTCCCTGGCTGGGTATGTTGTGGAATTCAAAGCGTAGAACTCCAGAAGAATTTTGCCGAAGCCATCTGTTAGTTATACTGACCGAAATGCTAATAACTAACATAACTGGTAAAGCATTCAAGTAAGTAGCAATGGAAATAATTGGCTTGTGAACATGATTCGTTATTATTAGCAAAGGAAAATATGAGTTTTGCAATGAAAAAACTAGTAAGGAAAGCAGTAAAGTCGGACTGGGCCGACTATATGATACCCTTCACCACTTTGGGTATATTGTACATATGTATCCCCTCCAAGGAACATACGCAAGTCTTTCTGCAACCTATGATAAATTTAATTTCATAGCAAAATTAATACACGCTATTCGGTCGCCGCACTGTTAAAATTTTAATTTCATTCAGACATCCATTCGAAATACATATGGAAGCTATGACAGCATCCACTTCAATTTCAACAAAACGCAATAACCTTATTCAAGTCTCAACTTGATACGTTTTGCAAAAAATCGTGTTAATCGGACAAACATTAGAAGGTTGGTGCACAATTTATGTAAAATCGGACGTATATATATGTATATGTGGGAGCTATATCGAAACCAGAACCAATTTTTCCGAAACATAGCACACATCATTCCAGACTTAATTTAGTGCGCTGTGCCAAATTTCATGCAAATCGAACGATATATAGGGACTTTGGTGCACCATTTACCTTAAATCGGACGAAACTATATATGGGAGCTATATCTAAATCTGAACCGATTTTCTCTAAACTTGGCACACATCATTCTGCACCTAATTCATTACTCTATGCCAAATTTCGTGCGAATCGAAAGATATAGAGGGACTTTGGTGCCCCATTTACCTTAAATCGGACGAAAATATATATGGGAGCTATATCTAAATCTGAACCGATTTTTCCCAATTTCAATAGGGTTCGTCCCTAGGCCAAATAAGTGACTTGTGCCAAATTTCATCCAAATCGGATCATAAATGCGACCTGTACTTTGTTTACAATTTAACATCTACAGACGGACGGACGGACATGCATAAATCGACTCAGAAAGTGATTCTATGCATATTCTCAAAAGAAACCATGTGTCTATCTCGTTTCCTTTCGCCTGTTACAAACATATGCACAAAGACATAATACCCTGTACCACAGTGTGGTGAAGGGTATAACTATAAAGGTAAAATAGTATCATGGCAAGGTTATATCTTTTCTGTAACGAACATATTTTTATTGGTTTATCTTTGGTTTTACTGGTTTATTGGTTTATCGTCCGAACTTTTTATACCCTCCACCATGAGGATGACATTCGAAATATGTAAAACCAGTAAGGAAAATTCAAAAGTCGGACGGGGCCGACTATATGATACCCTTCACCACTTTGGATACATACAAGAGATGTTAATATCTACAAAATCGGGCGAAATAAAATATGCTATCTAGAAAGATATTTGAACTAACTGAAAAAACTTCATACACATACCATTCTAAAATCAATAAAAAATTGCACGTCAAACGGGCAGACTTGGATTTTTTGGTGTATAATTTGTATGAAAGGAAAAAAATATATATATGGGATCTATATATCAACATATGAACCTAATTGAGCAACCATTGCATACACCATTTGTTTTTTGTTATCACCCTATATTCAATTTAATACTCTCTGCCAATTTTCGTGTAAATCGAACAAACATAGGCCCTACATAACATCGAAATAAAATATATATAAAACCTATATCAAAATCTTAACCGATTTCAACAAACCCTATTACACATAATTTTTTACAATTGCATTCGCTATGCAAAATTTTATATGGGAGCTATATCTAAATCTGAACCGATTTCAACAGACATCATTCTGGACATAATTCGGCACTTTGTCCAAAATTTTGTCTCAATCGGACACATATTGGGAGTTTGGTGCACCATTTACATAAAATCGGACGAATCTAATATGGGAGCTATATCTAAATCTTTACCGATTTTCTCCAATTTTAATATGGTTCGTCCTTGGGCCAAATAAGTGAACTGTGCCAAATTTCATCCAAATCGGATCATAAATGCGACCTGTACACTGTTCACAAAAATACATGGACGGGCGGACATACGGATATATGTAAATCAACTCAGGAAGTAATTCTATGCATATTCTCAAAAGGAACCATGGGTCTATTTCGATTCCTTTTGCCTGTTACAAACATATGCACAAAGACATAATACCATGTACCACAGTGTGGTATTGAAATTACTTTTAGTACAGAGGTGTGGGGTACCGTTATATGGGGCTACCCTGAAACTTGGGGTCAATATTAATAATTTTTAGTACGATAATATGCCATGAACCCAAAGTATCAAATTACAGCAAATTTGCCTGAAAAATGTCTGTGCAAAATTTCAGAGCTCTATTGACATAGAATTTTTGTCACATTATGGGGGAGGCACACGATGGGAATGTAAATCATTTTTGTGTGAGCTAAAAGAAGGAACGAGGCGATCGGCCACATCTTGGGAGTCGACCTAAGCTAGGTAAAAATATTACGATGTGCAAAGTTTCGATAGAATTTAGATATTCTACTCGCTTCATATAAGATTAACCATTTTGCGGGGGAGGTACTAGTGGGAATGGACCAATTTTCCCATGATATTAGCAAATTAATTTTCAGGAGGTACCAGAGGATTGGACAGATATTCCCCATCTTGCAACAGGATTTAAATTAATAAAATCCGATAAGTTCTATCATCAAACATGGTAGCGAAATTACAGGTTCTTCGGTTGGATAATGAAGCAAGAACCTTCAAAATACCACAAATCCTGCTTCATTATCCAACCGAAGCACTTGTAATTTCGCATATCGAGTCAGAGGATGGAATACCTCCTCGCACAAAAAAGTAATTCTATGTACATATATACTAAAAAGTAACTATGGGTCTATCTCGTTTCCTTATGGATGTTGCAAACACATGCACCAAGTTATATTTTCCTGTGCCACATTTCGGTGATGTATACAAACACATTTTTGCACAAAAATAAGTATCAAAATAAACAGTTGACTTCAATTTTAGAGATATGATTTTTTTTGTTTTATTGATGAACAGTCGACATCGTCTCATAAATGTTACAGAATACCAAATCAATGTCGAAGTCGATTTTTTCCGTAGCCATAAATAAAGCCTCAAGCTTCCCAACGACAAACATTTCGATTGATTTATGTACTTTTTTATAAGCTTTATATTATATTTGTAAAATTATTTCATGTCTAACTTAATATATTGTTTCATTAATTCCATAGACGAGTCTGGGAATGTCCCAGCGAACTCTATGTGTTCGGCAATGATACTAGCATTGGAAAACGTATACCATGCACCCTGTTCACCATTACAGTGCACGGCTCGAAGAAGATATGCACTTTATTTCAATCCTTTCTTGGCATTGATGGCCAAGTGTTTCAATGGCCAACAAAATGGCCCAAAGATCAATTTACAGTCAATTTGGATATTGAGTGCAAGGAAGCAACAAAATGGGGATGTTCCAAATCGTTGCATTTGGAGTTTAGTCCATTTGCCAGATTATCACATAGTGAAGAAGATATACAGTGTGGAGACTATAATGAAAATACTATATATTTTGGTGATTTTCCATGATTTTGTGATCTATTAAAAATATAACAAATACGGTATATAACATATTCAATTGTGATTTATTTAAACAGTTTTAAAATGATTTTGTAAAAAAATTAATTACAAATATTTTTGTAAAGATTCACCTAAAATAACCTCCAATTCTTGTACCGATTTTCTAGTATTCTTCTCCACTCGTGGATTTTCGTCTTCAAACAGTTCTGAAATGAATGGTACTGTTTCGGGTAGCAATGGAGTAAAATCTTCGCCCAATTTGCGTGCAATCTCAACGCAGCAATTAAAGGCAAATATACGAACTTCGGGAACAGTCGTACGTGTCTTAAGCAAAACTTGATAATTTAGTTGTTTCCACATAACGTCACTTGACACATCAACAGCAAGTTGAGCTATACATTGTCCGAGCACTGCTTGCAGACTTTCATCTTCCAGAACTAAACGATTTTCCAATTGATCAACAATTGCGGGCATAAGATATTCGAATCGTTGGGTATTTACAAATTCCTTGCTATCATATAAGAAAATATTGTGCAGGGTAGCCAGTATGGCCTTTAGTAGTTGAGTTATTAACGGTTCCTCGTTGCTTGGTATTTCCGTCTTGAGGGCATTACATTCATCTAGTAGGCGGGCAGCATCTTCGATAAATTCGCTGGCAAAAAGTACAAACAATGACTTCAATGACTCGCCTATTTTTTGTGTGAGTAAGAAATAGGTTAACATGGTCTCCTTCTGAGGCTGGTCATGCTGGAATGCCCAATTGTAAAGTTTGTGGTACAAGGGCCTAAATGAACTTTCCGATAGCTTCAATACCCAAGCAACAAAGGCCTCGACGATTGTAGTTTCAGTTTTGCTAACAACATCTCCATCTACATTAGAATCCTTTAGTAGTAATCGGAATTCTAAAGCCTGCATAAACATGGTGCTTAATTCCGAATGCACTGCCGTCAGGTCTTTATTTTCTGCATGTGCAATGGCCTGATGCAGAAGTTTCATAAGTACGCTTATATCAGCATAATTCTTGGTTGTCATTAAGCGGGCATAGGCCTTGTCACAAGAAGGCACAAGAATACGCAATGGTAAATCAGTTGCTATTTTTGACCAAATTATTGTAATTTTCTGTAGGGTTGTGCTCGATCGTTGATCCTTTTCATTATTCTGCGCTCTAATGCGTGTACCGATTGAACTGAGTGCAGTAATAATATCCACAATATAGGGGCCCAGGAACAATGGTAGAGTTTCAAAAAGTTTTTGCATACCTAAAAATGAGATATATTAGAATAATTATAAATTGAACATGGAAAGACAAAAATCCGATAAATCTATTTTGTTTTCTTTCACAACTTACCAGTTACAATGGCCACACAAATATTATCTGGTGGCTGTTGACGTACTAATTCCGCGTGATCTTGCAATATTTCAATGAGTTGAGGCATAAATTTGGGCAAATGAGCTATAGAGTGTGCCTTCAAATTGGAAGAGATTTCAATCATCGTCAAAACCACCGTAGCCAGAACAATTTTTGAAATGGCTGTGCGCTGTCGGGTAATTTTCGTGAGTGTTGTCAAAATTTCCTTAAATTCAGGAATATGTTTAATGGCGAACGTCTTTGATAAGAGTTTAATTGCTATTAAAGCTGTCTGTTGCAAAAAGATCAATTCATTTTGATGGGCTGGGTCTACGCTGTCATCACGCACCAAAATACCGTTTATAATTTCTGACAACGGTTGCAGCAGATTATCAAAGTGTTCGGAATCCACATAATCAAAGAAGCCATCCCTTTGCTGTAGTTTACTAATCAAAAGTTCGATGACCTTTTTACGTATGGACAACAGTTGATGGTGCATTAGGCCATTGACGACAACTAAAAACATTTCAGCCGAAAGCAGAGATATTGAATTGTCCAAAACATCGTGCAGATGATGAAGTATAACTTTCCAGAATTTTTGCAACGATGCCTCCTCGGCCTTTTCAATGGCTGATGTCACATTGGGTACATAGGAGAGTATGCGTATAATAAGTTTCTGATAGTAGGATTTCATTTCCAAAATTTCTTCATCCGTTAGCTTTGCTATTTTCTTTAGGAACTCGTCAGAAGATGTGATAGCCGAAAGGAATTGCATAATAACGTATTTATAATGCCTTAGCTGTTTGGCCGAGCGAGCATTCACATCAAATAGACTGGCCTCATGATTGTCGGCGTTAGTAAGTGATTTCCTTTCAGATTTTTCTTGCTTTTGCATGGGTAACTCTGCAGTATATTTCATCAGCTGAATGCAGGTTTCCAATATCTCGTCGGGAGCAAAGGTATTACATAGCTCGAGGACAATCTCAATCCGCTTAGACATTTGATCGGCCGATGCTACTGAAGGTTTTGCCGATTTCTTTTGTAACATTCTTTGTTTTTCATCGTCAATTACATGCGCTTCGAAAACCACGCATAAAAACATCCAAAGGTGATCGACGGATCCCAAGGTCTTTATTAGTTTGGTGTACAACGGCAAACGTCGGTGTTCGGGAACGTCGAGCATTATATCGGAGAAGACTTTGAGCACAGGTATGACAGCGGTTTTGTCCTTTACCAATATGGGCACAATGGACACAATGATATCGTTGATAATGTGGAAACTAAAGGCATCATCATGGCGCACCACCGAAGACCCCATAAATGTAAATATGTCCACTATATTGTGTAGTACCTGTTGAGGAAATAGAGCGGCGCAATGGGACAACAAAAGCAAAGCATTGTGATGGGTTTGGGGATTTTGCGAAGCTCGAAGGCACTGTACAATTTGGTCCACACGGAATGTGGTCTTTGGTAGTGCAGTCTGCAAATTAACATTATCCTCTGTTGCCTTTTGGCAGCAATTGAGCAATGCAGACAATACCAATTGTTTGGTATATTCGACGGTTGTTTGCTCCTCCACCGCCAAGCAACAATTGAGCAATTCAAAAAGAGGCGGTATCAAGACGGTACAATTTTCTAGTTTCTTTTTATTTTCCAAAATTTCCATTAACACCACACCCTTTTTCCACTCGAGACCACTGACATGCAACACTGGTGATTGCATCGTTTCACGTTTATTGGCGCCACGACGAGGTGTTGACGACTTGCTACTATCCAAACAAGCCTTGTACATATTATGAATGATTTCATGCAACGGTTCGCAGTTAACGGTACATTTTTTCAACAGTTTATTTGCTGCCAAGAAAATGCTATCGTTCTCAGCGATAGCCAAAGTCTTGATGAGCAATAACAAGAACTGGTTTTTGTATTTCGATGGCATTTTCTCGAAGCTAAATTCGTCTAGAGACTCCAAGAAAACACAGGTAACTGATTTTAGTCCATCTTCGCTATCGAGGAATACCATACAATTTTCAAATATGTTTTCAATTAATTCCCATGCATTGTGATTATCGAGCAAAACATCTTCAATGTATGAGGTATTAAAGCGTTCTAGGACTAAGCGGACAATTGAAGCATATGGTTCCTTCAAATGTTGCAATGACTGATCCAATGTAAAGAGCTGCAAAGCCCTTGAGGCCAAAGGCACTACGCTTTTAATAATTTCTGTATCATCACTGATGTGAACTATAATGCGTAGGAGTTTTTCAACAAACACTGCTTGTTCTAAAGACTCGTGTTTGCCAAATATGGCTAAAATGCCTTTCAATATCTTGGAACCCATTGTAATTGTCTGCTTATTTTCACCGCCTTTCAAAAGGCCGTACAAAATCAAGGGATATTGTTCTGAATCCATTGATATCTCTTCCGAACGTTCAAGAACTGATTTCACGAAGAATTCCAATTCCCCATCAACTGTAGAGGTTTCATTCAGTAAAACTTTCAATGTTGCCAGGGCTTCCGAACGCACAACTTGTGATGAACTTAATAAAGCAATGGTAATTTTGAAGATATGTAGAGCTTCTAATTTCAGGTTATTGCTATTTTTCAACAAACTTTGGACAAGTTGGAAAGCTCTCACGCGTAACACCGGATATTCTGCAACAGTTGCATGTTCTTCATACACATAGAAATCAATTAAGAAAGTGAGTTTTTGCAGGGGACTCTTAAAGACCGAATCAAACAATTCCTTCAATATTTTAGACCACTCCGTCTGTTCATTATCCAAACTGAACGATTTATCGGCCACAAATTCAAATACGGTCAGGAAATATTCCAACTCAGCATTTTTTAATTCTTCCCAGGAGCACATAGAGAGTTTTTCCAAATTGGTATGCTTGGTTAGGGCCAACAAGAAATCGCAAAACAACTGCATAGGTATATAATTCAATCGATTCAAAACTTTGTCACCTTGAGAATAATCCAAATGTTTGATGGGAAACTTATTGACGTAGTTTGAAATCTGCTTAAAGATTTGTGAGCTTTTTTCAGCCGTATATTTTTCCTTCAAACATGCAGTGACCAACATCAAAAAGTGGTATACTTGTATGGCTTGTTTGAAGTAGTTGTCTCCTTGTGATTGTACACTTTCGAAGAGAGAAATCACGGAAGGTTTATCCTGGCTAAAACTTACAACATCCAAAAATTGTCGTTTGAAGTCGGCAACATTGAACTTATTGCCCTTTGGTATAGACAACTTTTTCAGAAAAGCTATTTGTACGGCTAGTTCGCTATTTAAAATACTTCCAACAGCCTCTGCTGAAGTAGCCTCACTATCAACGGGAAATATGATGGGCATAATGGCGAGTAGTATTAAATTGTTGTCGTAGTGTTTGACAACTGCATCACTTGTTAGGTGTTTCACAACAACTGCCGTTAATTGCGACCATTCTTTTGGATCAACTTGTATTTTATACAAAATACTTATTAAGGCTTCCACAAACTGTTGAGCTCCCATAATTTCCAATATTTCATCTGTTTGCAGTTTCAACAATTCGATGACAATTTCAGGTTTGTCGTCAGTAATACGATCGCAAAGACATTCTTTAAGTAGTTGATAATTTTGTGGTCGCTTTTGATAGTCTTTTAGATTTGCAACTAAATTTTGTATGGCTAAAAGACGTATTTCACCATTATGATGATAAAGGCTTTCGTAGATGTCGTAAGCAGCATTACCAAACGACTTAAGGCGATAACCTGTAAAATAAAAGGATATTATATTAATAGGTGTAACGTTTTAATTTCATGTATAAATGCAAAATATGTGAAAATGTAATACGTATATATAAAAGTATATGGGCAATGTTGCCAATTTTTTAACATAGCTGAAGCGGAGGTTCACCCCTTTATAACTCGGGAACTACTTAAGTATATGAAAAAAAGTGAATAGTTTTGGGTTAATTAATCTGTCGTTGCAAACTGTTCATGATATTGACCTCCAAACTTTATTTTGGTGGAAGCTGTGTCTACTTTAATGTAAAAAAATGTGTAAAAACACGTTGAGGCGAACCAGTTTTTTTATGTTCTATATCGATTTGTGACTAAGCCACTCATTGCACGGTCTTCGTGTCAAAATAAAACTAGAAGCCAACAAAATGGGGACTACGCCTCTTATGTATCATTTTTCAAAATTTTCACTGCATCTACCTTTAAATGATGCTGACATTTTGAAGCTCGATTTTGAGTGTTTTTTTAATTTTACTTCTAGCTTTAATACGCAAACAGGAATTTATAAAAATCGGTTATAAGATTATTGTAGTCGCGAATCTGCGTAATTTGATACGTATTTTGTGTATGTAGTATGCACAGCTTCAGAGTAATACTCATCCGAAGGTGCGAATTTTGTGCGATCAAATTTCTAAAAAACCTATTTTTCGGGCCAAATTTTTAGATCTGTCAACTGAATGATATGGGTACCCGCGATCAATAAGGTTTTTTACGTTTCGGATGATATAACATCTTCTTCGTGAAAATCCATCTACTAGAACGGCGGGAACTGGCCTTCCAAAAACACGAAATTTGGCAAAAAATGTTTTTTAAAATATCGCGGATTTATTTGCGTTTTCTGTGTATCATTTCCGCTTCAATAAATGACCTCATACGGATTTTGATCTTTTTCGAAAAGAGAACTTTAAAAACTTCAGCCGAAAGAGAGATGTACGCAATTTATCTCAAAAGTAGATTTTGCTGGCACATCCATGGTTTAAGATTTATTCCTATTTATAGAATTCTAAGATTTAACGGAAGGGTCTTGATATAATCCGCAAGGCGTATACTTATACACAAAAAGTGATTATTATTATATATGTCAATTTTTCGGCGAAATTCGGGTAAAATAGCAGAATAACCCCAACATTTTTTATCTGAAATTTCTTGTATACAATTAAAAAAATAAATATGATGACATTATTTTTTCGAACCAAAAACAAATATTTTTCCTCAATATCTTGTTTTGTTGTCGCTTTGATTTAGAAACCGCTACACGGACTTGTGTGATTTTGATATCATTTGATTCACCATGGTGTTTAGATTATGTACATATTTTTAAAATAATTTTTAGGTGTGTGTATGTCATTAATATAATGAAAATATTGATGTAATCTGCTATATTTTTTTATTTTTTTCATATTTCGCGAATATGTGCAACTTTATCGCGATTATTATAATATATTCATATTATTATTTTACGGAGCAAGATATATATCAACGTTTTTGGTCAATATATTTAATGGCGTAATTTTAAGATTTTTTTCTTATGCCCAAAATTAAAACCTCGATAACTTTTGCGCGCATCGACCAAAAATTTGATCGCGAACGGTTTCGGAGTCAGAACATTTTTCTCTATATCTGTACCAAAAATCATTGATGTGCAACAAAAACAAAAAAGCTGATTTTTTGAAAATGGAATATTAAAAAATTGGCAATATTGCCCATATATATTCGTTCAACCAAATCCGACTATATTAAATAATGTTGGACCATACAAAACTTATCCTTTTAATACTAAAAAGCTCGTTTCATACACGTACACTTTGAAAAGTCACCTGTACACCAATTCTAAACACACATTCTTTTACCAAATATTAATTTCACTAATTTTAGTACACTTATGGTATGTTTTTTTACTACAAGAATCTACTATTTTTCCGATATCATAAAGGAGAAATTGTTATCGTAGTAAAAATTTGTACATTGTTATCATAAATTTCGTTGACACATTGATTCCAGCCAAATTTTGCTATAAAATGGAATAATTTTAGTACAAGTATGCATTTCTTCCATAAGAATATTATATTTTTAAAATCAGAACTTGAAACGCTTTAATATAATAATCGTATTGATATAGTGCACTTTAAAAGTCATAAAATAATGCAAGCTCCAAGCGGATTTCCACAAGAAATAATTTATACCGTTGTAATCAATGCATGGGTATTCCTTACCCTGATACAATTTTTAAAAAGGGCCGGACTCAAATTAAGTTCATTCTAGAGAATTTAAAAAGAAAAACTTACCCAAAGCCATTTTAATAGCAATGCTGCGGTCGTTTGAAATGTCTTTTTCTTTATTTGACAAAGAATCCTTTATTGTCAAGTCAAATGCTGCCGGATATTGACGTTCCAGTTTACGCAAATAATTGGAATACCAAAGGTGAGAACTAAATCGTACATCAACATCATCATCGTCGTCGTCATCAGAGCCTAATTCGATAATATCACTCTCCATACTAGTGTCATTTGATTTTTGAGAAGAATCGGGTGTCGGAGTCGGAGCAACATAGCAATCCAAAAATGTACTGCGGATAAAAATGAAAATATAAATAAAATCATTCCAAATTATATTACCGAAGAGTAAATACATTACCTGATAATCTGCTGTGCTGTGGTTGTTGGAAATACGACCTCATCAATTAGATCTTCTAAAAACTTTTGATAAATTTGCCATTGGGAGATTTGGGCGTGAATGGCACGAACTGAATCCACGATTAAGGGCAAACATATGGATTGTATATCAACATTTTCTTTAGCCAAGTCAGAGAGTATTGTTAAGAACCATTTCTGTTTCATCAAATGACACAACGTTTCTTCATTGAACTTGGGCTGGGAAGCTTGTTGGCTATCAAAAATCCAGATGAGCAAAAGAACGGCAGTGCGTCGCAGGCGTTCAAATTTCACATTCGCAACTTTAGTTATGAGGGCATTACACAATTTTGCAGTCACTAGAGTGCGGGCGACAAGCCTGGCCGTGATAATATATGCGGCCGATGCAAAATCAATAGTGTTCGATGTAAGACCTTTCATCAATGAAGGCAATAGTGTCGTTATATGCCATTCCTGTATGACACTGGCTGTTTCCAAGGCACCCACTACCACTGAACCATAAAAGTTCATCTGTGTTTGCAATAAGTGGGCCTCAGAACCCAGTTCCTTTATCGCTTCTGTGGTAATTTTGCACACAAAATTAAAGAAACCTTTATCGGTGGCTGCTCTGTTCAGAATGGCTGACTTGGCCAAAGGTTTGCCAGGTTTCTGCAACGGCTTCAACCAATACCAATCCTTATCCGACTCTTTGAGACTAAATGTTTGGATAACCTTGACAAACGCATTTGTCTCATGATAAGGCAGCACTAGGGCCATAAGCTCATTACGATTATACTCGTGTACTTGGAAACGCCTCACCAACCATTCTAAACACAAAAGAGATGGTCTTAGCAAAAAGTATGGGCTCAAGTGCTGCAAGAACTTTTTAATATTTCGATTCAACAGGTCATTGACTTCCTTCACTTCAACAGCTCTCTCCATATGCAACGTATTTTCATCGAATAGTGTCTGCTCAAACTGCTGGAATGTTGGATTAAGAACAATTAACTCCTGCAAGCCATGGATGCCCAAGTCATAAATGGTACGTCTATCCTTACTGGCAGCCTCCTTGGGGTCAAAAAGAATGGAGGCACGTCGTTTAGGATCAGCTATTACTCCCGACTGTGGAGCCTTTAAACGCTGTAGTTGTTCAAACAATGATGTTGACATTTTGGAACTACTGTCAAATATTAGTTAATTGTGTTTAAAATATCTGTTTTATTTCAGGTTTTCCTTAATTTCTCTGGGCACTAGTAAAAATTAACACTCAGACCGCATTGTCCAAGATGTGAAATGTCAACACGAACAACGTGTTTGTGTTGCAATGCTAGCAAGTATTCGAATATTAAGTACTCGGCGATAATGTGAGTGTGGGGTACAAATTCACATTTTTCGATTTATCATACAACGCAGCGCGTTCACACATCTGTCGTGTTTTCAAACAAATGATGTGTTTCACAAAATGTCATTGTATCTATTTCATTAATTTAATTTTTGTGTGCCTGCGCAATTACTGAGTTCATTCTTTTTTGTGTAATAATAAAATTACAAAAAGTAAAAAAACAACACAAGGTTATCCATAAGGTTAACAAGCAGGCGAATACATACCTTAGTTTGTAGCTATGCTCATGCCTTCGAATTCGCCTCCCTGTTAACCTTATGAATAAACCTTGAAACAACATTTGGTACACTTGGTAGAACTTTTAACAGGTTAGCCTACTTCACGAGGATTTATTTGACATAAATCTAATGGAATTGACAATATTAATCCACTGGGTTGAAGAAATCCAGTATAATGTTAATGTACAATATGATGATGAGGATGAAAGGACTTTATAGCCTGTTTTAATAAATGTAACAGCTCTATTCGTTCGGCGAAAAAACGAGTTTTCAAATTTTAGAAGTTTACGGTTTAAAACGAACTACAGTCGAAATCGCTTATGGCGGCTGTCAAGGAACCGGCAAAATAGGTTGCTATAAAGGATATGTCGTAATAAACAATAACAAATAAAGGTTCCGCCCTTCTTCTTGGGACTTTTGTATACAGTCGTTATAAACAATAAAACGAAATTGTGATAAAATTTAATAAATGCGATTAACATTCATCCCATTCCTACTGGAGTCAATCAAAACGAAAAAGAGTTTTGAAGGAAAAAATAAAACTCCCAAAAAAAGTTTTCTTTTTGACGAATAAAATAAAAATCCCAAAAAGAGTTTTATTTTTGACGGACAAAATAAAAATCCCTGAAAAAGTTGTATTTTTAACTGAAAAAATAACAATCATTAGTTGTGTCTGTTTACCCAAAAATCCAGTAAAAGAGAGTCAAGTGAGAGAGCATGTTTGACAGTTCAACAACAACAAACTTAGTGGAGTTTACTGAAAGAAATTTATGCAGTAAGATTTTGCAAACTCAGCCATTTTTGGATCAGCTGTTTTATGACCAACCACAAAAATTATTCAAATTTTTTTTTTTAATTTGCAAAGTTCAATTTCAAGTTAAGTTGTATACAAATACAGAAAATGGAAGAAAATTCGTAAGTAATGCAAAGTTTCATTAAATTAGAAACTAATTCTTTATATTTAGGCATGTTCCAGAAAGAGGACAATGTATCGATGCAGGAAGCTTAAATGTTAACGAAATCAATCAACCAAATCAATTATTCTTTATTTGTTCATTTTCTTTTTAACATTAAATGCAATACAAATAATTGTGTTCGTTCTCGGATTTTCAAAAATAACTGTTATTTTCGGTCCCTGGTTTGAGGGATTTTTCTACCAATACGGCCGATAATAATCGCTTCTTACACTGACCTTTTTATTGGGCCGTGATATAGGTTGCTATGTCCCATGGCCCAAATATCAGCAGCCAAAATTGTATTTGGAGTGAACAACACAAATTGGCAACCACACACATTTAACGTAAACCAAGGTAGATGTATTAGGTAGTCGCATCGACCCAGTTGATTGCCAGTTGAATGTCAAAACAAATTGTTGTAGTTTTTAATTCGCCTTAAAAATTAATTAATTTTTGTAAATAAAATTGAAGTTTCGTGATTTTTTTCCAATTTTACTTCGAAAGAACCAAAAGATCTAAAAATGAACAGGAATTTTATATGAGGGCTACATCAAAACTGGAAAGATTTTCGTAAAAGGTGTTTTAATTTACAAGAAATGATTCAACCAATCAGAACAAAATGTTTGTATACCCTACACATCTATGTTAAAAGTATGGATTGCCTCAAGAGTTTGTAGATGCACGACTCATTTCTTGTAGTTTGGGCTGTAACATGCCCAAGCTACAAGAAATGAGGCTGAACGAAAGGGATACACACTCCACTTTATGATGAAGGGAGTAAAACATTTGAAAATTGACACTATATGGAACTTCTCCACATGAACATGAACTATATATATATGGTATATGAACTAAATACTGAACGATTATTATGAAAACAGTTATATTAATTCGTAGGCCAGATCCCCATCTCCGTAATTTCCTGGGTTTGGGTCATAATTGTGGCCTCTAAACACAAACTGGACACTACCAAAACCAATAGAAGTAGACTTATGCCAGAACCGTATATACATAAAAAAATTCCACAATTCATCAAGGGAAATTATTGAAAGATGCCTACACATACTGAATCGTTTATTCAAAATAGTGCTAATGTTGTGTTTTCAGAAGATAATTTTTTTCCATCGCCATTTGATTTGGATCATGATAATCAGATTACAAATTATAATGAACAGACGAATATATGATAAACGATATACAAAAAAATGAGTTTAGGAGTAGTGCAGCTACAAACTCTTGAGGCAACACATAGTTTTAACATAGATGTGTAGGGTATTAAAAAATTTTGTTCTGATTGGTTGAATCAAATTTGCCTAAATTTTGAAATGTCAAGGCGAATTGAATTTTATTTGCCTTGTTTACACATTTTGACATATTATGTTCCCAAAAAAGTTGCTTTGTTGTAGTAATTCGCCGATGCGACTACCTAATATATGTGCCTTGACGCAAACAATACATTTGTTTGTTTCCAAGTTTTGAAATATATTTTTCATATTTTAATAAATTAATTTTTGAACAAAAAACTTGTATACGCCTTGCAATGGCCTACCATGGCACCATCTACTGAAAAAAGTTGTAACTAACGGCAATCGGTTGTGTTTAGCAAAGACATACAACGCACACAACAATATTGGGTATCACAAAGTTCTACTTAGCCAATAGATGGAGCTATGTTTGGTAGAATAATAAGTTTGAAAAAAACACACACACAAAAGCATAAAAATACGAGTATAAGAGTCGACAATATCCAACAGATGACTTGTTG
Organism: Musca vetustissima; assembly: GCF_032173495.1. Taxonomy (NCBI): domain Eukaryota; kingdom Metazoa; phylum Arthropoda; class Insecta; order Diptera; family Muscidae; genus Musca; species Musca vetustissima. The sequence goes on from NW_026889444.1 coordinate 97,473, forward strand.
TGTGGTAACTACAGAGCGACTAATGTTAACTGGAATAACGTTTTGAGCAGGGTGCGCAAAAATTCGCTCGTTTTGTGCTCATTTTAAGAATGAATTTATGGTGATATATTCTTTATATACTCGCGAGATGGTAACCATAGTTTAGTGGTGTTGCCAGTTGCCAAATTTGAATTATGGATGGCAACTGTTGTCAACTTCAGTTGCTTCAAAAATAATTTTTCGGCAACCATTTATTAGTTTAACTGAAATTTATTTAGTTTAACTGAAATTTGTAGGCTTCCCATAATGGCTAATATTACTACAAAAGAACAATTTGAGGTGTTAATTGCCCGGATGAAAGCTCACCCAAATGTAGCACGCGGCGTGCGGACTTTTGGTCAAACCAAAGCCACTATCGATGATGTGTGGAAGGCCATTTCAGAAGACCTTAACTGCTATGTCCCACCAACACGCATTCCAAATGAATGGGTCCATTTGGGTCCATGATATGTACGTGTGTGTCATCAATGCATCCGACAAAACCCGGAAACTTTGTTTTCGAATGAAAACAAATTTTTATTCTTCCCTTTTTCCTCCTCTGTTAATTTGGAAACAATCCAAATTTTACACAGTTTTTCCTCTATTAGTCGGACAACTTCGGGCAAAACCACCGAAATTGTGGGTTGAGCCATGCCAAGGTTGAAGTCATGGGACTTTTGAAAACTTTCTTCGCAAAATCTCAGAGCTGCACACACTTTTAAGAGAGGAGGAATTGCTGTTGACCGCCGGACTTTTCGGAAAGCAGGGTTTAAGGCTTTAACTAAGTACACAACGGCATCTTTTGGTAGCCGAAAATACGCCTTAAAGCTAAAATGAGCAGTTGATTGAACATTTCTCTGAACATAAATATCTACTGGTAGTTCTAATGGATTGGATTTATCTCTTGAATGCCTTCTAATAGATGCCACGCCTTGCACATCATTTTCATCATCAAAAAATAGTTCCACTGAGCTTATCATCACTTAAAATTAGTTTTTTTTTGTGAACTATTCTATTCAATTTTTTGTTTGTTTACAATATTTCTAGTTGCAGAAGTGTCAAAACATAATATTATCATAATATTAAGTTTATTTCAGTGGCGTTGTCAGTTGGAATCGCAACTGGAGTTTGGTTGCTATGCATAACCGACCCATTAGTTTATAATTTTCAGTTTCAATTAAAAAAAAAATCGATAAACCGGCGTTCGATTATCCGATCGATTCAAAAAAGTATTATCAACAAATGACAACAACAACCAATGAGTTATTAGAAATAATTGGATAATACATACCGAAATCTATTGTTGAAAAGTGCTGTATTCTTTTCGCTTTTAGCGGACGAAACTACAGATGTAGGAGCAGCTCTTAATATCTAGAAGATTTTTGGACAAGGTTTCTAAAAAGTCAAAGAATGTTTCCTTTGATACGTGGTTGTAAAAGGATTAACAGGGGATTAACTTAACCGTCATAATGAACCAAATAAACTGAAGTGCCATTCTGTAAACCTTTTCAAAGTTTCTGACAAATATCGGAAAAATTAAAACAAATTGTTTTATGTTAAGGTATTAGGTATTTTCAAAGTTTTGTTTACATTGGTTCAGATTTAGATATATCTCCCATATATAGTTTCGTCCGATTTTTTGTAAATGATACACCAAACTCCCAATATTTGTCCGATTGAGACAAAATTTTGCACAGAGTACTGAATTAGGTCCAGACTGATGTCTGTGAATTTTTGTTAATATCGGTTTAGATTTAGATATAGCTCGCATATATTGTTACGTCCGATTTTATGTGGATTATGCACCAATATCACAATAAATGTCCAAAGTTTGCTTAAAATCGGTTCAGATTTAGATTTACACGAAATTTGGCAGAGGGTATTAAATTGAATGTAGAATGATAAAAAAAAATGGTATATGCAACGGTTGCTCAACTAGGTCCATGTGTTTATATATAGCTCCCATACATAATTTTACTCCATTTCATACAAATAGTACACCATTGGATTCTTTTGTCTGGCCGTTTGACATGCAGTTTTTCATTGATTTCAGAATGGTTTTTTTTTTAATTGGTTCAAATATCTATCTAGATAGCACATTTAATTTCGCCCAATTCCATCTCAATGGTCCTCCAAAGATTCTATGTCGGTCCTATCTACAGGATATTGTAGATATTAACATCTCTTTTATGCACACAAAGTGGTGAAGGGTATCATATAGTCGGCCCCGTCCGACTTTTGAACATTCCTTACTGATTTTTTATTATTGTAATGAAGAAAAATTTTCTTGACATATTTGTAAAATTAGAGTTTTTATTAGGTTCATCGCTAACATCTCGCTTGTCCCTGTTTCTTCAGACTATTAATCTGGACATTGTCACAGCATATGATCACATACATTTACTAGTTGATAAGTTAAATGATATATAAAAAATAGTGACGAGGAGTTCCACAAAAGTATACATGGAAACAAGAAGTACAGGTCAAATTATATAAGATCGAACTCCGAATCCTTTTATAGATGTACGTTATTTGTGCCACATTTGGACGAACTAATTATAAATTTGACAAGCAGATTTCTGGAAAATGAAAAAAAAATAGTTAAAATATTATAAAATTGTCATAAAAAGATTTTAATGAAATTGTATGAAAAAGATTTTCGAAATTGTAAACTGGAAGTAGACCTGAATGAATGTACATATATATTTTTGTGCCAAAAATTTTCAGGTTCGAAGAAGGAATATATAAGTCCAAGTTTAGGCATAGCTTCCATATAAAAGTACCTCCCAATTTTCGGTACATTGGGTTCTTTTGGGTACCAGATTTCACCAATTTTTCTGGTAGCCTCCATATAACGGTACCCAAATTTTCAGGTTTTTGGAGTTTTGATTGTTTTTGATCGAATTCGTAATAATTTATTTTGAGCTATTAATAGGTACCAAATCAAATTATTAATAGGCACAAAAAATTATAAATATAGGTCAATTTTTTTCGGATAGCCCCCATATAAGGGTAACCGCAATTTTCAGGACTTTGGGGTTCTTGAGCGCATTTTAAAGCGAATTCGTTGTAATTTAGTATTTTGTACACGTATATAGTAACAAATCTCCGTTCCAAAAATGATTAATATTCTTCCCGTTTTTTGGGGTAGTCCCCATATAATTCCATTTTTATATAAAAATGGTTATCAGATTTGTTCCGCGTTTTAGGTTTGTCCCCAAATAGTCGTATCCATAGTATCCGATTTATCCATCAGTTATAATCATTCTACCTTTGTGGGATATGGAGAAAAAAACTAGAACGTCAGGACCGAGAATGAGCTATATCGGCCCGCATTTAGGGTAGCCCCTACCGATTTTCGGTATTTTTAATATATAGCGTGAAGGATGCAAAAATGTTAGGTTTGAAATTGAGCTAAATCGGTCCTCAATTAGACATATCACATAATATAATAATAACTCCAAGTGTTTGGTAATTTTTGCACGATATTATCTATATTGTTCCCTCTTTAGGTACAACATCCGAACGCATACAATTTTTTTGCAATGACCCCCGAAATAAAATCCTGTGTACGTTTGTGATGACCTCATATGACTTTGCCCTCTAAATTACAGTATTTTGAGGATTTTATACACATGTACCTCCCTAACATAGTCCACGTTTTGGCGTTATGGTTTACAACATTCATCGGCATAGGTATATTTTTGGTAGGTTTCCTATATTTTCATTTAAAGTAACTATCAGTATACCTATCGTATGGTGAAGGGTAGGGAGGGTTCGACCCGGCCGAACTTAACGCACTTTTCACTTGTTAAAAGGTAAATCATATTCTACAAGTGCCCTGAAACAGAGAAATAATTTTAAACATAAACAATCAAATCGAAGTTTTTGCGACATTCTAGTTAAATTTTTGCCTATATATTATACGTTCGACTATTACTTCTTAAAAATATATTCAAAGGTTGTTAGTATATGGAGACAGATGTTTGTTCCGGCGTTTGTATTTCACTTGCCTCGAACATCTAGCAAGTGACAATTGAATTATATAAAATCTATGCTGACATGATTTGCAGGAATGAGTAAGGACAAGCGATGATTCGAAAATCAAATATGGGACAATATACGTAAAACAATTTACATTAAATAGAAATAACATAGTTTTTTTTTTCTACAAGGCACTATGGGTCAAAGTGTAAAAAAATAAATTCAGAACTGGCAATAAAATTAGTTCATTTGGCATGTTTCTCAATACTGCACCAAAACTTGTCATTGGACTCACAATGTAGTACTAGATTTGAGCAAGCTATTAATAACATCTAAGAATTTTTTTCAGTGAAAAATAAAAGATTCACTAAATTGTAAAGTGAAACCACTATTTCCGCAAGTTCATTCACAGTCTACTGTTCTGTGGTGAATAACCGAAATCTTTGTTGATTTTCGCCCACAAAGAAGTTGTTGGGCTGATAAATGATAAATTATTGAAAGCCATTGTTAATTTGATGACACAGAGGGCCACAAGTAGGATTATCTAAAATTTATGTTATTAATATGAGTGTGCGTGAGTGTTGTTGGGTCCTGTCTTCGTTTCAAATAAACACATAAGGATACAGCACATATTTTCGAGGGGTGATTCAGCATTCGCTACGAACCTGAGCAATGATGATGATGATGTTCCGTGCAGTATGATACGGCCATTTGAAATGGTCGTCCCCTCATACTGTGTGTGCTAGCCAGGAAAAATGTACAGTGATGGTGGTGAGATTTAATAAAGCAAAGTCATTTAAATTGAAATCATTATGATCGCATTAATATGACAAATCGATTTGTATTATGTTGAGAATACTGAATTCTTTTCAATTTCTTCCTTTTGCTTTTCTTGTATGCCAATATTTATTGCTTCTTATGGCTGGAGCGGGGGGAGTGGGAATAACCTTTGTACTTTGCTGTGACATTTAATTTGACAAAAAAAAAAAAAAAAAAAAAAATCGGCTCATTGTTTGTGTCCTATTAAATTGTTGTTGTCCTATTACTTTCATTTTTCGGACATTAGTAATCCTCTTTTGTTTTGGTCTTGCAAACAAAGACCAATGGACGTGTGTCAACGTTTTTGTGGAAAACAAATTTCCATGCTTTAATTTGGTTTTTATTTTGAATTATTGAAAATTATATTTGTATAGCGATGAATAATGATTTATTTAATCCTTTTTAAATACTGGTGTGAATTCGGATAATTTTATGAAGCAATATAAATATTGAATGAAATCTTCATTTGACGGATATTTTTAAATTAAATATTTGCAGTGTGGGAAAGTTTGAATACATCTCTTTACTGATTTTGGGAATCAAAATAGGAATGAAGTTAATCGAGGTTTATTTAAAAAAAAAAAAAAATAAAAAAAATACATTTGCTATTTTTGAACTATATAACATGAAAGACGGGATTCTGGGATAGCTGAAACAACGTGATAATTAATGTTCAATTAATTCTCGGAGTGAAATCCATATTTTTGACATTAGACAATACGTTGAAACAGCCATTGCGGACGACTTAAGAAAAAACTGTAAAAAAAAATGGAAAAAAGTAAATATTTCAAGTAAAATGGTTCAATCGGTTTTCTTTGATCGCATTAACAAAAGGGGAGTACTTCTGTCGAACTCTTTTAAATACTGGAATGATGTTACTGAATGCTTTACAGCCCACAAACCAACGAAACGGTGGTTCCTTCACCAACTTGCTTAAAATTGATAAAAATCGAATTTTGAATCAAAATGATGTTATAGGGAAAAAATCATATTTTGAAAAAAAGAGAGACTCAAAAATCGATATAGACCTATGGTTCCTTCACCAAAGTTGCTTAGAATTGTCCATAGAATCATCCTAGGGGCTGGATCGAATTTCTCGATTCAATAGAATTTGGACCGCCCTAATATATATATATATATATTTACATACTTAGCTGGCTTGTTACAGAACGGCTTTTTCATAAGCCGAGCTTAAAAAAGATTTCCAAGCGCGTCGGTCTTTTGCGCATCTCCATCAGTTTTAAAGCCCACGTTCCAAGATTTTGTTTTCTACTTGGTCTTTCCATCTAATTCGTGGCCTTCCCCTTTTACGGGAACCATTACTAGGCTCGCTTTTACATGCCTTTTGAGCTGGGGCATTCTCATTCATTCACACAACATGGCCTAGCCACCATAGTCGCTGCAGTTCAGTACGACTGACTATGTATAGCTCGTGGTTCATTCGACGCCGATATTCACCGTCGGCGCAGATCGCCCCATAGATCTTTCGGAGAATTTTTTCTTTAAAACACCCCAAGAGCTGCCTCATTTGCTTGCGCAAGTACTCATGCTTCAGATCCATATAACAGCACGGGTAGTATCAGCGTCTTGTGAAGTGTGAGCTTGGTCTGACGGGAGGTGGCCTTGTTTTGAAACTGATTACTTAGACCACAGTAGCATCTGTTGGCCATCATGCATTTCAAAACTGATATTATTAGTTTTATTTATGGCGGTACCAAGGTATATAAAATATTTAACTACCTCTAAGCTGTAGTTCTCAAGTTCCACAGTTGGTCCGAGTCTACTGGACGTCTTGTACGTTGATACCATCAGATTGGTCTTCTTGCCGTTTACTGCCAGACCCACTTTGGCAGACTCCTTCTCAATTTGTTCAAAGGTGGCTGTTACCACTCTCAGTGTTCGACCCATTATGTCGATGTCATCGGCGTAGGCGAGTAACATGTGTAGTTTGGTATACAGAGTGCCATTTCTGTTCAATTTTGGCTCTCGTATGACCTTTTCCAGCAGGATGTTAAAAAGGTCACACGACAAACTGTCACCTTGTCTGAATCCTCGTTAGGTATTGAAGGGCTCCGATAGGTCCTTTCCGACTTTAACTGCTGATCTTGTGCCAGTTAACGTTATCCCGCATAGCCGAATTAATTTTGCAGGAATTCCGAACGTAAAAATGGCTTTAAACATCTCTGAACCGATAGGGCTGTCGAATGCGGCTTTAAGTCGATGAATAGGTGGTATGTGTCGATGTATTGTTCGTGGGTCTTTTCCAGGATTTGGCGCAGAGTGAAAATCTGATCAATGGTGGATTTGCCAGGTCTGAAGCCGCATTGGTATGGTCCAATGATGTCATTGGCTTCAATCGTTCACACAGCACACTGCATAGCACTTTATATGCGATGCGAAAGCCAATTCCTCTATAGTTGAACATATATCGTCTTGTCTCTTTTTTTGTGCACGGGGCACAGGATGCTGAGGGTCCAATCATTGGACATGGATTCCTCTAGCCAAATTGTACTAATCAGCAGGTACATGCTCCTTACCAGCATCTGACCACCAGTCTTGAATAGTTCGGCTGGTAACCCATCGGCTCCTGCAGCTTGAGCCGATTAATTGCTTTTATGACCTCATCTTGGCTATATCATCATCTCTTATTGGTTCTGGGATACCTTCTTCACCGCCACTATTTGATACCAAAAGATTTTCAAAATGCTCCTTCCAGATCCTTCTTCATCTCTACAGGAGGATGTCCTTGCACCAAAACCTTCGGTTTGGTGTTTTACTCGTTGGTAAAAGTTGAGCGGAGTAGGTTTCGGGACAAGAAGTGCCAAGTTTTGTTTTTGCTGCAGTATGTAGGGAGTGGGCAATTCTTTGCCATTGGCTACCTGTTGTGTTTACAGCTTTTCGACGTTGAGTTTCCGTGTTGTGTTAGATCGCACCTTTGCTGCAACATTATGACGAGTGGGAACCTTGGCTGCTACAAGGTAGTGGTCTGAATCGATATTCGCTCCTCGGATCGATCGAACGTCTAATACACTGGATGAGTGCCTTCCGTCTACCACAACATGATCAATTTGATTTCTCGTTGCTTGATCAGGAGAAGTCCAGGTGGCCTTGTGTATATCGAGATGCTTGAATCTGGTGCTGCTAACTACCATGTTTTTTGCTGCGGCGAAGTCAATCAACCTCATACCGTTGTCGGAAGTTTCTTTATGAAGACTGAATTTTCCGACGGTGGGGCCAAAGATATTTCCCTTCCGATTTTTGCATTAAAATCTCCTAGCTGAATTTTAATGCCATGGCCAGGGCAGCGATCATATGCTGTTTCTAGGCGCTCGTAAAATATGTCTTACGTCTGCTCATCTTTGTCTTCAGTCGGTGCATGGGCGCAAATAAGACTGATGTAGAAGAACTTCGCTTTTATGCGCATTATAGAAATTCGCTCATCTACTTGAGTGAATCTGGAGTGGTGGTCTTCTGTTGACCATAAATCCGCAGCCAAATTCATGTCTCGTTTCATGGCAGATATAATACAGGGCGTAATCGTTTGACATACATACGCCTGTCCCTTTCCATCGCATTTCCTGTAAGGCAATATATCGGCTTTATACTTCTTGAGTACATCCGCCAAAGCGAGAACTGCGCCTGTTCTGTACAACGTGCGCACATTCCAAGCCGGGGTCGTCAACCTTGGGCGGGGTTTGGTATTCCTTTTCTTCACATTTTCATAGAAGGTGTTTTCCGAGTGTGGGCAACTAACCCGACCTTTTGGATATTTTTAATCAATTTAGTATTTATACCTTACACAACTATGTTGTCAGGGTATTATAGCTTTGTGCAGCCCTAAATGTTTGTAACGCCGCGAAATATTGGTCCTAGACCCACCTTTAAGTATACCGTTATATCTCGACTAGCTGAGTCGATCTAGATATGTGTGTCCGTCCGTCTGTCCATTATAATTTGTAAACACGATACAGGCCACAGTTATGGACCAATCTTCACGAAATTTTGCATGTAGGATGGGTTCTGGCCCTATTGCTTTTGAAAAAGATCGGTTAATATTTAGGGGATGAAATGGACCAAAAACGTTATTTTTGTCGGTTTTTCTGATCGCTCCAGAGGCCACAATTATGGCCCAAACACCGCGAATTTTTGCATGGAGAAGTGGATCGGGCCAAAGAATAAGCATGCCTGCTTTGATAAAGATCGGTCAATATTTAGCGGGTCAAATGGACCCTTACTTTTGTGTGAAAAATTACAAAATTTGAAGGACATAGAGCCGAGAAGTTGATAGTATATCCAAGAAGAGTGGTTGGCCTTTAAATTGATACCATTTATATTGTCGTATGTACTTGGATGTGTAAGATACACTTAAATATTTACAGGTGCTTACGTACTGAGATATTATTTAGTAACTCATTATCACACTAGAGGACGGAACTATAGCGCTGATCGCTTTGAAATTTTCCATGAGATTCCAGTTGTGGTCAAGGACAATGCCTATAAATTTCTGTTATGATCAGATAATAATTTTGGGATTAAGTGGACCAAAAAGGGCTGTACTGAATATTGGTAATAATCGGAATATATGTTAGTGTAAGGAAGAGGTGCGGTTGACCTCCGGCAAGAGGGCAAGAGGGAGCCAATATCACGAAATATTTCCCAGGCTCGGAATAAACATCCACAGAAAGTTAGAGTTCCGTGATAGTTGTGTAGGGTATCGTATGGTCGGCCCCGTCCGACTATACTGCTCCGCTCATTGGTTTTTGTTCCCAATGTGCATAGTTTTACTCTTATATGAGTCCATTTTTTTCATAAATGTGATGTTTCTTATATATTCAAATAACTGGAAAAAAAATTATTATAACAACAATAAAAATACTACGAATTTAGAATTTTCCTTATTTAGCAAAATTAATTTGAAGCGTTTCAAAATTTCATTTCATATTCTCCATTTCGTGGCATTTAATGCTAAGTGAGTTAAAAGCCTCAACAAAACCACATTTTTACATTGTTGCGTGCTACTGCCACACAACAACAAAGATAGCGTTTGCCATACATTTCAAATTGGATGTCAGTTCCAACGAAACTCACTTAAGTGAGTGATAATGAGTTTTAACCAAAAACTCATAGACCAATGAAAAGTTTTCACCAAAAGTACTCTAGCCATTTGTTCGAATGTAAAGACCAAAGTTGTTGGTATAACAAAAACTTTTTGTATTTATTTTTTCTGTGGAAAACTCAACAACAACAACAACAACGAAACAATAGCAATAACGTAACAAACTTTATAAACATTTTCAATTGTCAGAATAATAAGACAATGAATGTGACTGGTTCTTGTCTTCAACAATTATGTTGTTATATTTATTTTAATGTTTATTGTTGTTTTACATTTTCAAAAACCACAAATGATGTCCCTGGAGATTGTTGCGATTATGGCTTAAAGTTGTGGCCAACAATATTTTAGCTGTTAAGTGGCACAACCCTTTGAAATATGAAAATATAGAATAATAAACAGCAGTTTCTGGCATTTGTCACAATTTTTGTGAAAATATATTTAATTGGGTAATTTATGAGAACAACGAAAAAAAGCCTCAACGAAAAAAAGCCTCAACGAAAAAAAGCCTCGTCAAAGTGTTGTAGGCGAAACAAGTGTGTTCAATACATCAAATATCTAAAATGTGGAAGGATCTGGATATTACAATATGACTAAGACGTCTTGCATAATGAGTGTACATTTTTATTATCGTAATATCACGGGCAACTAATGATTAAATTGGCCAACCGATTTCAGAAACGCCCTACTTGCTATTGCCAATCGCTTTATTTCTAATTTCTAAATACAAAAACAACAACAACTCGTGAAAAACGACACTTTGATTTTTTTCAATTTTATACTGAAAAAAGGTCATTTGAACAATAGTGCAATGGAAAAAACCAGTAAGGAAAGTAGTAAAGTCGGGCTGGGCCGACTATATAATACCCTCCACCATTTTGGGTATATTCTACATATATATCCTAACAGACTCCGCCTTTTCGAAAGAACATTGGCATCAAATTGAACGAACTTGAATATAAGATCTTTATGCCTTTCTGGAACCTATGCTAAATTTCATTTCATTGAACCGATTTTCACGGACGAAATATATATGAGAGCTATATCTAAATCTAGAACGATTTTCACAATGCTTATCACACACCATTCTACGCTATGTCAAATTTCGTGCAAATCGAAAGATATATATGGACTTCGTTGCACCATTTACATCAAATCGGACGAAAGTATATACGGGAGCTATATCTAAATCTGAACCGATCTTCACGAAACTTTGCACACATCATTCTAAGCTCAGTTTAGTACGCTATGCCAAATTTCGTTCAAATCGAATGATATATAGGGACATTGGTGCACAATTTACCTAATATCGGACGAAAATATATACGGGAGCTATATCTAAATCTGGACCGATTTTCACGAAACTTTGCACACATCATTCTAGACTCAATTCAGTACGCTATGCCAAATGTCGTGCAAATCGAAGAATATATATGGGTCTTTGGTGCACCATTTACATAAAATCGGACGAATATATATATATATATATATATATATGGGAGCTATATCTAAATCTGAACCGATTTTCATGAAACTTTGCACAACTCATTCTAAGCTCAATTCAGTACGCTATGCCAAATTTCGTTCAATTCGAATGATATATAGGGACATTGGTGGACCATTTACAAAAAATCGGACGAAACTATATATGGGAGCTATATCTAAATATGAACCGATTTTTCCCAATTTCAATAGGGTTGGCATAGGTGCCATCTTTTATCCAATTCGGATCATAAATGCGACCTGTACTTTGTTAACAAAAATACATGGACGGACGGACAGACGGACATGCGTAAATCGACTTAGAAAGTGGTTCTATGCATATTCTCCAAAAGAACCATGGGTCATCTCGATTCCTTTTGCCTGTTACAAACATATGCACAAAGACATAATACCCTGTATCACAGTGTGGTGAAGGGTATAATCATATTTTACACACATAGATGATTGTTTTGCGACTGTTATACATTTTGTTGTTGTATTTAAAATCAAACTCTTTTTTATCATAAGAAGGACTTATTTTTGTGTCCCTTTTTGGTCGTCCAAGTGAATCAATCAGTTTTTAATCACCAAAGGACTCTTTAGATCTTCCAAATGCTAGCTAGGTTGTATAATTGTACCATGTATGTATTTATGTATTGATTTTCAAAATATGATTTGACAGCAAACTTAATACTCAGCTGTCCTTACTGTCCGACCTTATATAGGACTTGGTATAAAGCTTTTTGTTTTTTGTTGGGTACGAAGAAAATCACAAGGGAACTAACGTGTGAAAATTGTACCATACATTCCGACAATTATTTTTTGATGGTATAGATGTATATTTACATTTCAGATTCCAAATATGTATAAGACATTCTTAACGAATTTTAGGTTTACGATGGTGCTACCACATTTTAATATCAAATTTAGGGTTCTCCAAGGATAAAATTTCATTATAAATCTAATTGGCTGTAATTATATTTGAGCCGTTTATTTTGAACGTGGTTTAGGTTCTGATCCAAATCTTGGTTTCCTAGAATAATTTACGAAACATATTATGTTATATATTCTATCATGATTAAGGGCATAAAACCACAGATAAAATTAATACCACTAAACAATATTTTTGAAAGTAACTAAACCCAAACCTTAAAATATATGAAAACCAGGGACCGAAAATAACAGTCATTTTTGAAAATGCCAACAAAAAACTCATCATGTTAGAGACATGATGTATTGACGAGCCCATAAAAGATATTGGGTGATCATGAGAAAACACTCTCCATTCCCATGTGAAGACTTATTATTCAACGAAAAAAATAAACGTTGATTTTTAACTGTTAAAAATGATTTCTACTTTTTCCGTCAAAAATAAAACTCTTTTTGGGATTTTAATTTTTTCCATCAAAAATAAAAATCCCAAAAGAGTTTTATAAAAATCTTTTCTCAGTATTATTGCAAAAAAAAACTGCATATGCTATGTTAGCTGATGATAAAAATTGGGAGTTATCAGTCTCACCTTAACTTAATTTTAAAGTTATCATTGTGTAGCACATATTCTTACAAAAATTATCAATTTTCTCTATTATTTGTTTAAGCCAGTAAAGGAAAGTTCAACTATATGATAGTGTAACTTCGGGTAATGTGGACCACCATTTTCTTTTTTTGATACTGTGGACTTAAAAACGGTAAAAATAAAATCAAATTGTTTAACAACATAGTATATTTGTTGTCAAAATATATTCCAGATCAAACATTACATATATTTGTCTATAAAAATTTGCGGTATTTTGATGCTAGTTTAATTTTCAACCCTATTAGCTGTAATTTCGAAAACCCTTTAAGCGATGTAGAATAACTTCTCGTAGAAATGTTTTTAATATGGGCCCATATTACGAACTATTCCCCATGAGAAGGTCCCGTTTTTAATAGCGGTTCACATTACCCGACTTTGAATAATTTTATTAAAAGAATATTTTTGGCTTAACTTTAAACAAAAATTAAAACTCATTGATTGTAATTACAGCTAAACAGTTGTGAAAAATATAGAACCAGATAATTTCTTTATATTTGAGAAAAGCTAATAGATTTCAATAAGAGCTTAACTAAATTTTCAACATTGCAATTATGTATTCAAAATCATGTTAGATGTTTGTTTTCACTTATTAGGAAAACATATATCAAGACAGCATTGTCATATTTCAAGCATTTTCTAAGATATGGGGGTGGTTCACATTAGACGCATAGTCCACATTACCCGATGTTAATCTAGAATAGAATAGACATATCATCTTTGGAGGACCATTGAAATGGAATTGGACGAAATTAACTACATGAAGTACGTAGATATTTGAGCTATGCAATATTTCATGTAAAGAGAATAGACATAGGCTCCTCCATTTGCACCATTTTCATAAAATCGGACAAAAATATATGAGGGAGCTATATCTACATCTGAACCGATCTCAGCAAAAAATGTCGTGCAAGTAGAACAGGATATATGGTGCACCATTTACATAAAATGGGACTAAAGTATATATGTGAGCTATATTTAAATCTGAACAGATTTCAAACATAACAAAAATCATTCTAGACTAAATTGAATACCCGCTGCTAAATTTCGTGAAGTTAGAACAAACATAGACTTCTCGGTGCGCCATTAACATCAAATCGGACGAAAATATATATGGTAGGTATATCTAAGTCTGAACCTGTTTCAACAAAACTTCGCCATTTACAAAAAAACCAGTAAGGAAAGTAGTAAAGTCGGACGGGGCCGACTATATGATACCCTTCACCACTATGGATATATTAAACAGGACTATTAACATGAAATTGGATGAAATAAAATATGTGATATTTATCTAAATGTGAATCTACCTATATATCCATAAGTTATATAAATCGACTTCAATCAAATATAAATAGGTTATCTGTTGGGCTGTGTCTGTACTTCTAGAAAACGCAACTACGTAATTCTATGCTCAATTTTGTACGTTGTGCAAAATTTGATGTCAACCTGACTAGCATGAAGAGTTTGATGTCCAATTTACTTAAAATCGGGCGAAAATATATATGGAAGCTCTATCCAAATATATCGAAGGATATATAGGGACTTTGGTGCACCATTTACATGAAATCGGACGAAACTATATCTGAATCTGGGCCGATTTTCTCGAAACTGGGCAGACATCATTCTAGGCTCAATTCAGTACGTTATGCCAAATTTCCTGCAAATCGAAAGATATATAGGGACTTTGGGGCACCATTAACATGAAATCGGACGAAACTATATATGGGAGCTATATCTAAATCTGGACCGATTTTCGCGAAACTGGGCAGACATCATTCTAGCCTCAATTCAGTACGTTATGCCAAATTTCATGCAAATCGAAAGATATATAAGGACTTTGGTACACCATTTACCTTAAATCGGAGGAAGATATATACGGGAGCTATATCTAAATCTGAACCGATTTTCACGAAACTTTGCACACATCATTCTACACTTAATTCAGTGCGCTATGCCAAATTTCGTGCAAATCGAAAGATATATAGGGACTTTGGTACGCCATTTACCAAAAATCGGCCGAAACTATATATGGGAGCTATATCTAAATCTGAACCGATTTTCACGAAACTTGGCACACATCTTTCGTGGCTCAATTCAGTATGCTATGCCAAATTTCGTGCAAATCGAAAGATTTTCAGGGTCTAAAGTCCGTAAATCGGGCGAAACAATATATGGGAGCTATATATAAATCTGAACCGATTTTCACGAAACTTGGCACACATCTTTCGTGGCTCAATTCAGTACGCTATGCCAAATTTCGTGCAAATCGAAAGATTTTCAGGGTCTAAAGTCCGTAAATCGGGCAAAAATATATATGGGAGCTATATCTAAATCTGAACCGATTTTTCCCAATTTCAGTGCGCTATGCCAAATTTCGTGCAAATCGAAAGATATATAGGGACTTTGGTACGCCATTTACCAAAAATCGGCCGAAACTATATATGGGAGCTATATCTAAATCTGAACCGATTTTCACGAAACTTGGCACACATCTTTCGTGGCTCAATTCAGTACGCTATGCCAAATTTCGTGCAAATCGAAAGATTTTCAGGGTCTAAAGTCCGTAAATCGGGCGAAACTATATATGGGAGCTATATATAAATCTGAACCGATTTTCACGAAACTTGGCACACATCTTTCGTGGCTCAATTCAGTACGCTATGCCAAATTTCGTGCAAATCGAAAGATTTTCAGGGTCTAAAGTCCGTAAATCGGGCAAAAATATATATGGGAGCTATATCTAAATCTGAACCGATTTTTCCCAATTTCAATAGGGTTCGTCCTTGGGCCAAACAAATGAGCTGTGCCAAATTTCATCCAAATCGGATCATAAATGCGACCTGTACTTTGTTTACAATTTAACATGGGCAGACGGACGGACGGACATGCATAAATCGATTCAGAAAGTGATTCTATGCATATTCTCAAAAGGAACCATGGGTCTAAAATATATATATATATATATATATCGTCAGCTAAAATGCAAAAATGCGTAACTAACAAAAAAATTTTAAATTGACTTTTTGAATGAGCTACTATAAACAAAAATACGTAACTACAAGTGGGTTTATTTGATAAATGCAAAAAGGCGTAACTAACAAAAAATTAAAATTTTTACTTAATTGTTATGACTGCCAATAAACTAAATAACTATATTTGTTAAAAAAATTATAGTCTATTATTCGTCATATGCCGGGCATACTTTTTCATTTCACATGACGTGTTTAAGTTTTCATTCAAAACATTTTTTTGCTTCTCCTACACAATTATGCTTTTGTTAGTTACGCCTTTTTGCATTTTAGCTAACGATATATATATTATATATATTAGATGTTGTGACTTTTCTTACCGATTAGTAGCGTTGAAGCAATTTTTCAATAAAATTCTTAATTTGAAAAATCATTGTTAGCAATAATTAATTTTGTAACACAACGCTTTATTCGTCAGAAGTTAAGAATAAATACTATACATAGTCATACTATAATAAAGTGCCGTATTCGCTTTTTCAATGCAATATTTTCAACAATCTTATGCTTCCCCAATTTTTTCCCAATTCTGATTTCGAAAATCTCCTAACGTCTTCGCAAGATTTGACGTTTCTCTGAATATCGTTGTAAGCTATTTATTTCTTGAATCCCAATATTTAAGATAGAGCTGTACAAATTTGCACATACATTGTTATTACTCCTACGATGTTTGGTATTAAAACACTCACGTTTCTCAAACGACTTGGTTTCAATTTGCTATTCTGAGTTATTATTGGGTAACACAATGGCCAATGAATATCCATATTTGTCTACTTCGACTTCTATTGTTCACGATGCAGTGATTATTATTTCATGTTATCTATTTCAAAAAAAAAAAACATTGTATTTATTTATCGAAAGTGAAATGAAAAACCTAAAAGCAATCACATATATATTTGAAATCCCCGAACAAATTGCCATTAATCATAATGGTACTGCTTGCTGTTAAAAGAAAAAAATCTGAATCAAAATTATAATCTCCCACGGTCATCATAACCAACCCTTCGCTAAAATCTTCTCAACGAAAAGTCAACATGAACAATCGCAAAAAATATATCGCAACAATTTTTACCAGCAACCTGTTATTTTATGACGGTGCGTCAAGTGCTACACTTGTCTCTCAAAAAGGACCAACCATATTTAATAAACATAACACTTGAAAATCTGTTTTCATTTTTTTGTTCTTTTTCATCCATTGCTGATTAAGATGGGAACAAAAATCTCGCACAAACCGCTCTTCATGAAGCTATATAGAGGAAGCCAGAAAATGATAATAACGATAATTGTATGATTCATGAAGAGAGGGGGTATTTCGAAATATAACCGTGCGTGTGTATGGCACGTGACCTTGTGTTACGCACTTTGATTAGTTGGTCTTGCTGGTTGGTAGTAAATTCTGACTGGGTGTGCGTGTGTATTTAACCGCCTCTTTGTTTGCAACAACCCTTGTTAGGCGGAAACCAGTAGCGCTTGTTAGCGATAACCACATTAGCTTTGGAAGTTTCACTTGACACCAGAAATTCAAATGCCGGCAGCAATATCCACCACCAGTTTTATCCGATTCCTTGTACCAGTTCAGCACAAGTGTTAACATCTGTATAATTTTTTAAGCGTAACGTCATTGTATTTGCCCTCCACGATATAAAAATTCACTTGTCCTCTTGTCCAATTCGATTTCATATTTTCACATGCATATCAATTTCTCGTGTTCTATGGCGACATTTTTATGTCATTTGTTATTATTTTCATTAGAAATGATAAAGTAGACAGTGAAGATGATGACGATGTTGATGGCAGTATCGAATTGTGGGAAGATTTTCGAAAATTATATTTCACTTACTTTGATGTTGAGATTAGTGTGTCGAGTGTAATCAGTGCAAAAGATTTGGTATGTGATTTTTATTTCTTTGGGGAATAGGTTAATTTCAATATGAACTTCTAGCATTTACGATTTTCATTAGTCTCATTTTTGTCCGAATTTTGATCTGCTGACGGTTACTATAGATAAAGATCGACTATGAAATTAGAACATGCTAAAGACGGGTAGTAATGATTAAATAAAATTTTGCAAAATGGGTTCAATACAACATATGATGTGTCATATAATTAATTTTCAAATCTAATATTCATAGTCTAAAGTTACACTTGGACTTTTCTTTTTCTTTAAAGCGAAACATTCGTTATATCCTTAAGTCTTTTTAGTTGCAATTTCAATAAAAAACAAAGTAATTCACATTTCACTGCACTTCCAACAAAAAATATAATAATTAACATAATAACAAAATTATTAACATGTTCAAAATTTTTTATAAGACAAACCCATTATTTTTTGCACCAATCCTTATACCCACATACAATTTTGAAAACGTTCATTATATGTCAGAGTAAAAGTCGACTATTTTATATATTCTTTATATCTCGAATTCATTAAAGTGAGTATTCGCGAGTTCACCCATAAGAAATAAAAAAATGGGTTGAGGCGTCGGGTTAGTTGCCCACTCTCGGAAAACCCAACCTACTTTGAAAAATGATTGGAACCTCAGCATCCTGTATCGCGTGCACAAAAAATGAGACAAGACGATATGTCTTGCATAAAAAGTGCTATTTAGCGTGCTGTGTGAACGACTGAAGCCAATGGTCAATGACATTATTGGACCCTACCAATGCGGCTTCAACCTGACAAGTCCACCATTGACCAGATTCTCGCCAAATCCTGGAAAAAACACGAAAAACACATCGACACATACCACCTATTCGTCCACTATAAAGCCGCATTCGACAGCCCTATTCGTTCAGAGGTGTTTAAAGCCATGTCTGCGTTTGGCATTCCTGCAAAATTAATTCGGCTATGCAGGATAACTTTAACTGGCATAAGATCAGCAGTTAATATCGGAAAGGGCTACGGAGCCCTTCAATACCGAACGAAGATTCAGATAAGGTGACAGTTTGTCGTGTGACCTTTTTAACATCCTGCTGGAAAAGGTCATACGAGACACACCAAACAACACATGTTACTTGCCTACACCGATGACATCGACATAATGGGTCGAACATTGAGAGCGGTAATATCCACCTTTAACCAATTGAGAAGGAGTCTGCCAAAGTGGGTCTGGCAGTAAACGGCGAGAAGACCATGCTGATGGTATCAACGCACAAGACGTCCAGTAGACTCGGACCAACTGTGGTACTTGAGAACTACAGCTTCGAGGCAGTCAAAGATTTTATATACCTTGGTACCGCCATAAATAAAACTAATGACATCAGTTTTGAAATTCGGAGAAGGATAGTGTTGGCCAACAGATGCTACTATGGTCTGAGTAAGCAATACGAAAGCAAGGCCATCAGAACAAACTCAATCTCTCCAAGACACTGATACTATCCGTGCTATTATATGGATCTGAAGCATGGGTACTTACGCAAGCAGATGAGACAGCTCTTGGAGTGTTTGGAGAAAATTTATCCGAAAGATCTATGGATCGATCTGCGTTGACGGTGAATATCGCCGTCGAATGAACCATGAGCTGTACCAGCTATACTCGGACATCGGCATTGTTAGACGTATTGAGCTGCAGCGACTACGTTGGCTAGGTCATGTTGTGAGAATAGATGGAAATGTCCCAAAAGGCATATAAAAGCGTACCAGCTGATGGTTCACGGAGAAGGCCACGAATACGATGGAAAGATCTAGTCGAAGACAATATTGCCGAAAATTGTCTTTCATATTGAAAAACTGCGCAAAAGACCGACGCGCCCTGAATTTTTTTTTAAGCTCGGATTATAGAATGAAAGTTCTGTCACAAGCCAGCTAAGTAAGTATAGAACTAAGATCGTGAGCAACAGAAAAAACACACCAAATTATTGGGAATTACTAATTAACTGTAAAGTGCGACGCTTAACAGGTATTCTCAGGACAGGACATCTCAGCCTGCAGGTGTAGAGCGTGTATGGGGAAGACAGCGCAAAGCTGGAACATATTATGTGTCAATTCTCAACTTTAGCAAGCCTTCGAACCAAATTCTTGGGAAAGGGTAGAAGTTTAGTGTGACAAACCTAACGTATCTTTCTCACTTGCTTGCCTATCTAGATCGCAGGCCTTTTCACTGGCTACTATTGGACATATTGTGACGTAAACCACCCATCTTTTCAACCTAACCAATAGTCACCTATTATGGTCTGGGTCATTGCGGACTGAGTCCAAGATATCCCAAGTAATGTCACTGTTAGGTAAAAATCCTGTAGATCGTAGAGCCACCCAAGATAAATTCTGTTGGACGAATTATATATACCTCTGGGAAGAATACATGAGCAAAGTCCGGAAGTGAATATTAGTCACCCTTTTAGAACCCAGTAGCGAATCCTGATGTCACAAGTAGTAAATATTAAAAAAGGTGTCATGGTTATCTGTTATCATATTTGAAAGAGGAGAACTTAAGTATATAGTCGGTAAGACTTGATGAGGGAGAGGAAATCTTGTTGTCCACAATGGAGTCTGCGTGGTTCACAACCAAATTTGTACCTTAATGGAAACAAAACATTCAATAACAAAATCATGAATGTTCGTAGTAAAAAATAATGTTTTTGGTTTGATTTTTTTAATATATCTGACGCTTTCGCTAATCTATTTAAGAATACACTTCAACAACTGTGGCAATGATTCAATTTTTCTAATCTACCTTAAATGTTCGCTTGATATGGAATTATCAAATTTTTATATATGACTTATAAACTTACGTATACCCAAGCACCAAGAACCATTTATACCAACACATGTACGTTAGACCATACATTTTATTCTCCCTCCATACTAATCTAGAAGTTACTGCAGAAAAATTCCTTGCACCAGAAATATTCCCCAAACAAATACCTGTCTCTCGTGTCAAAGTTGGTCGAGTTGATGTCTGCTGTGTTGCAAATGTAAATTAATTGCTTTTGTCATTATTCGGAATCTTAGCAGTGTTCTCCTTTCGCTTTGAACCCGTTACCATCGTGCGGACAAACATAGTTGAGAAATTCTACGTTAGGTCTTATTGTGTCGTTTAGAGTTGGAGTGGGATGTTGCTGTTACATGTCTTCTGTCTGTTTACTTTCAAGCAGTTGATGTTGGTGGTGATACCTTGAAAGTTACAGTTAGGCATTCAAATGGTGCCGTACAAACTCCTCCCACGCCATGACTTTAATGTGTTCTGGTATTTCTCAGTTGTTAATGTTGATTTGTGTGATTTATGAAGATTAATTTATTGCCATTTAGAAGAGGGGTTTAATTGATTCTATAAAATTCCTTTTGGAAGATTGCTATAGTTGAAGGAGGGGACATTTTGTGTGCAGCAAGTTTGTTCAGGTAAACGTATTTGCAGAATAAATAATTTGTTGTTAAATAATGAGGCGATGAGATGCTTTGCTGAAAACTTGTGATGATGAAGGACATTTAAGAATTTCGAATGCAAATTATTATCCACAAAAATATCATGTACTCGGATAAAATAGTGAAGTGATTGAATTTATAAGTAAATATGAATAATGTATAATAATTAAAAATCATAATTCATGATGGTAGTTAGGTTTGAGCAATGGTTCATTTCATTTTATCGAACTGTATATGTGAAAATACTATTTCAATAATTAAACGTATATATAATATTACTAAACAACGCAAAATGACATCGCGATGCATCGCCTTGCCGAAAAGGCAGATGTTTTTTTACTAGTTCGGAATATTGGAGACGGAGTTTACTTCAAAGATGTTTTGCTTTTTGATTATTGTTTTTATTGATTGAGAGAGTGTTTTGTCTCAAAACTAATTTGGACAAAATCCAA
Source organism: Musca vetustissima (assembly GCF_032173495.1). Lineage (NCBI taxonomy): Eukaryota > Metazoa > Arthropoda > Insecta > Diptera > Muscidae > Musca > Musca vetustissima. The sequence continues at coordinate 119,302 of NW_026889444.1, forward strand.
TAACCGGCGGAGGACAACTGGAACTACAAAGGCAACCAGGAAAAACTTAAAACCAGTAAGGAAAGTTCAAAAGTCGGACAGGGCGACTATATGATACCCTTCACCACTTTGGATACAAGTAAAAAACTCAATGCACATACCATTATGAAATCTATGAAAAATTGTATGCCAGTCGGATTCTTTTGTGTATCATTTGTATGAAATCTGGGAAAATAATGTATGTGGAGCTATATGTAAATCTGGACCTAATTGAGCAACCGTTGCATATACCTTTGGTATGCTGCAGCACAGAGCGCTGTTCACAATTTTATCTCGTGTATATGGAACAGACGTAGGCTCCTCGGTGCACCATACATTAATAAGAACCTATCTCAATACGTTGTGCAAAATTTGTTATCAATCGGACAAAACTTGGGAGTTTGGTGGATCAAAAAAATGGTATAGGGGGGGATATATCCAAATATGAACCTATTATCACGAAACTCCGTCTACATCAATGTGGACCTATTTAACACGCTCTGCAAAATTTTGTCTCAATCGGAAAAATTATGGAAAATTTGGTGCACCATTTACCAAAAATTGGACTAAACTATATATCAGAGCTATATTTTAATCTGAACCGATTGCAAAAAAACTTCATAGATATCAAATAGGACCTAATTCAGTAGGCTGTGAAAATTTATGTCCCATTCGGAAAAATATTGGAAGTTTGTTGCACAACTTACATATAATCGGATAAACTATATATGGGAGAACTATATCTAAAACTGAACCGATTTCATCAAAACTTCACGCACATTAAACTTGACCTAATTTAGTACGCTGTGCAAAATATTGTCTAAATCGGAAAAATATTGGAATTTTGGTACACAATTTACATAAATTCGAACGAAACTATATATGGGAGCTATATCTAAAGCTGAACCGATTTCAACAAAACTTCATGTACATCAAGCTGGACATTATTCAGTACGCTGTTTTTGTCTCAATCAGACAAAAATTACGAGTTTGGTGCACAATTTACCTCAAATCGGACGAAACTATATATGGGAGCTAAATCTAAATCTGAACCGATTTCCACAAAACTTCGCACACACCAAACTGGACTTAATCTAGTACGCTGTGCAAAATTTTGTCTCAATCGGACAATCTTTGCGAGTTTGTTGCACAATTTGCCTAAAAGTGGACGAAACTATATATGGGAGCTATACCTAAACCAATTTAAATAGGGTTCGTCCTTGGGCTAAACAAATGGGCTGTGCGAAATTTCATCCAAATCGGATCATAGATGCGTCCTGTTCTTTGCTCACAACAATACATTGACGGGTATTATGTTTTTTTATACCCTTCACCACACTGTGGTACAGGGTATTATGTCTTCGTGCATATGTTTGTAACAGGCAAAATGAAACGAGATCGACACATGGTTCCTTTTGAGAATATGGATAGAATCACTTTCTAAATCGATTTATGCATATCCGTCCGTCCGTCTGTCCATGTTAAATTGTAAACAAAGTACAGGTCGCATTTATGATCCGATTTGGACGAAAACTGGCATAGGTCACTTGTTTGGTCCAAGGACGAACCCTATTGAAATTGGGAAAAATCGGCTCCCATATATATTTTCGTCCGATTTCATGTAAATAGTGTACCAATGTCCTTATATATATTTCGATTTGCTCGAAATTTGGCACAGCGCACAGAATTAGGTCTATTGTGGTGTGTGCTAAGTTTCGTGAAAATCGGTTCAGATTTAGATATAGCTCCCATATAGTTTCGTCCGATTTTATGTAAATGGTGTACAAAAGTCCCTATATATCTTTCGATTTGCACGAAATTTGGAACAGCGTAATGAATTAAGCCTAGAATGATGTGTGTTAAGTTTCCTGAAAATCGGTCCAGATTTAGATATAGCTCCCATATATAGTTTCGTCCGATTTTATGTAAATGGTGTACAAAAGTCCCTATATATCTTTCGATTTGCACGAAATTTGGAACAGCGTACTGAATTAGGTCTAGAATGATGTGTGTTAAGTTTCCTGAAAATCGGTCCAGATTTAGATATAGCTCTCATATATATTTTCTTCCGATTTTATGTAAATGGTGCACCAAAGTCCCTGTATATCTTTCGATTTGCACGAAATTTCACATAGGGAACTGATTTATGTCTGAAATGTCGTGTGTTAAGTTTCGTGAAAATCGGTTAAGTTTTAGATACAGCTCCCATATATATTTTCTTCCGATTTTATGTAGATGGTAATAGGTCTAGAATGATGTGTGTTAAGTTTCCTGAAAATCGGTCTAGCTATATCTAAGCTCCCATATATATTTTCTTCCAATTTTATGTAAATTGTGCACTTGTGTGTCCGATTGCCACACAATTTTGTACAATGAACTGTAGTTAATCTCTGCCAAGTCTCATTGAAATCGGTTCAGATTTTGATATAGCTTCTACATATATAATTTCGTCCGATTTAACGCCAAATTGACACAAATACTGAAGTTAGTATAACCTAGAGGTAAGATATAAATTCCTCAACAAGGTGGGTCCAATCGGCACAAAATATTGCACTACGTACTGAAGTTACTATAACATTAGCAGCAACCCTATATGTGACCAAATAAAAAATTTAGTATAGGTGGCTGAATGACATGTTTATGGATCCATTTTAATGATAATGGTCTGTCAAAAATTCGACGTTTGTTAGGATTCATTTGTTGAATATGCCAAAGTGGTGAAGGGTATCATATAGTCGGCCCCGTCCGACTTTACTACTTTCCTTACTGGTTTTGTGCATATGTTTGTGACAGGGAAAAAGAAACGAGATAGACCCATGGTTCATTTTGAGAATATACATAGAATCACTTTCTGAGTCGATTTATGTATGCATGTCCTGTCTTTTGTAAACAAAGTGCAAGTCGCATTTATAATCCGATGTGGATGAAATTTGTTAAAGCCCAAGAATGATCTCTATGGAAATTGGTGAAAGTCGCTTCGGATTTAGATATACCTCCCAAAGTCCCTATAAATCTTTTGATTTGCACGAAATTTGGCATAGCATACTGAAATGAGTCTAAAATGATGTGTGCTAAGTTTCGTGAAAATCGGGACAAATTTAAATATATATTCTCGTCCGATTTAAATATAGCTCTCATTTATATTTTCGTCCGATTTAGTGTAAATGGTACACCCAAGTCTCTATATATCTTTCGATTTTTGGCATAACATACTGAACTTTGGCATAACATACACATACTGAATTGAGTTTAGAATGATGTGTGCTAAGTTGCGTGAAAATCGGTTCAGATTTATATAGCTCCTATATATAGTTTCGTCTGATTTAATGTAAATTGTGCACTGAAGACCCAAAGTTTGGCCGATTGACACGAAATTTTGAGTTCTCAAAATTTCTGTATACTCATGTGGAATATAACATACAAAATTGGTGGAGAATATGCTAAACCATATTAAAAGTGTAAAGAAGGGCATAGATTGTGGATTAAATATTAAAAATGGTTTAATATTTTAATTTTTATAAATTACTGTTGTTTTTAATTTTAATTATACCATGCCCGACCCGGTCCACGGGTTTCTGGTATCGCTAGTCGGCATCTTATTTTCGAAAAAAAGGTGCGGAAGGACAGCCACCAAACTCCAAAATTACTTCTGTCGCACCTCTTACCAATGGATAGATGTTATTGAATACTTCACCTCCTATGAATGATGAATTTTCGACCGTCATAATAAAAACAGTAATCAGTTTGAGCTTGGTTCAAACATTTTTGAGAGGTCAATATCCTTGACGGCGCGTCTAAAATGCCAGGCAATAATAATGGAGTGCAGACCACTTTTTCGGTATGTTATTTTCAATTTTAAAATTAAGTGCAGCTTCGAAGATTCGAGAAATTCGAAGTATATTTTCTACAATATTGGACATTTTCTCTTTATGCAGAATATTTCGGGAAGCAAATAAATCTTTCAAACGACTACATTCATATTGAGAAACGCGATGGGTTGAGCTGCATGATTGCGTACAAATATTTAACGAATCTAAGAAGAGATAGTGGAATTGTTGGAAAAATAGGGGAAAATGGTAAGATTTAATTTGGATTTATTACTAAGAAGTAGAAGTTTCAGTGCCAAGTAGGGTTGGTACGCAAAAGTAGAGGTCAAATGTAATGAGTTCGAACTTTTTATAGAACTACATTATTTGTAAATATGACAAGCAGAATTATAAAATTTGAATGTAAAAATTTTAGAGAAATCATACAATTTTATGAACAGTATCTGAAAGTAGGTCTGTGGATGACTATTTGGAAAGTGAGAGATCCCCGGCCATCTAAACCACTTGATGCGATTGTAGTATGTGACGAAAATCTATATAAAGACGAATAACCATTTCATTGGGCGAAAATTGAATTGATGGTTATGGAAAATACAAACACTCGACTAACTTAAACAAAGTATCACAAAGCAACACACACTGAAAACTTTATGAATTGTGTGCCTTAAACTGTATAACACTGAAAATGGTTTTGCTTCTAATGATTAATTAGAAATAAAACATAATCGTTTTATACATTTTTCAATGCTCCTGTACGAATTCTTGGTTTCTGAATAGATTTAGATTTATTCAAGGTTACAGGTTTTTAAAAGAGATGCCTTATAGAGAAAATCAATTTTTATGTATGTAATTTTAAACTTGTTGTTGTTGTAGATATAAAATTCATTTTCTGGATCTGCGTAGAATCATACAAACTTTTCATAGAATCGTTGCTGTGGGGGCTGCTTTGTGTGTAACGTATTTAAATTTAATTGAGTGTCATAAATTAAAAAGCTGAAACTTATCACGACAACCTTACGAAAGGATTGTCTTGTGTGTACACTTTTATTGCTTAAATACCGTTATATACATGGCTGTAAGAAGACTTGCGATTCCGTAAGGAAGGGGTTGTTTCTAATTTACTTTCAGGGTTGCTGGATAAAAGGTGAGTAATGCGTACTCACTCACTCAGCCACGCAGTGACGAGCCTGTCACTGTGAATAATTGCAATTTTAATGTTCGCGTTCTTTGGTTTTCAATTAAAAGTTGTAAACAGCCATAAATTTGTCTCTGATTTAGATTTTCGAATAACAACATTTTACAGTAAGAACAAAGAACCTAACGATTTTTTGTAGTAAGAATTTAGGTTGTTTAGTTTCCTACTCTTTGCCCGTTTGTGTTTCATATTGTCTGAAATAGTCAAAATGCTCCATTATTGCCTGTTATTTAAGTTTTCTGCCAAAAATGCATCATAATCGTATGCAATTTAGTTTGAACCATATTTAGCTTCAATCATCGACCATGCCATTTAGTTCATTGAAACAAAGATGCCAACTATATATCATTCTTTGCCTCAACTTCTCCAATTTAACTGGTAGGACAATTTCCATACAACAAGATAAATCTTAACAGAGCACTCATTTTAATAATATAATTCAATGACTTTTCCAATCCGATCGTAAAGGCGCCACATGAAGCACGGTAGAGGAAATTGGGTTTGCTTCACATGCTGGGTAATTATCCAAGATAATCTCAATTCGCGAAGGAATAGATTTGTGAGTGATTAATGAAGTGGTCAGAAGAAAGTCCCGACCTTAATCCGAGCTAGAATTTGTGGTGAATTTTGAAGAGCCAGTTACACGAACTTTGGCAGCTGATCCCAAAATTTAATGTAAAACCAGTAAGGAAAGTTCAAACGTCGAACGCGGCCGACTTTATGATACCCTTCCCCACTTTGGGTACATGCAGGACATGTTAATAGAGTAACTTCTGGTAATGTGGACCATGCGTCAAATGTGGACCACCCCCCATATCTAAGAAAATGCTTGAAATATGCCAATGCCGCCTTGATAAATGTTTTCCTAATTAGTGAAAACAAACATCAAACTTGGTTTTTAATAAATAATTGCAATGTTGAAAATTTAGTAGGTGAAAATGTAGCTCTGATTTTAAAAGTGTCGAACGATTTTGTAAAATAGTCGAACATTTTGTTTTTCTCGAATATAAAGAGGTTATGTTGTTTTCTTGTTTTCTTTAACAAAAATACACGTTTATCTGTAATTACTTTCGGTTATTTTTAAATTTTTATTCATTTTTGAAGCCGATAATTATTTTTAAATAAAAATATAGGTGCCTCGGTTGGATAATGAAGCAAGGACCTTCAAAATACAGCAAATGGGGTGGTACCCTTAAATTGGGGCTATTCCAAAACATGGACCCATATATTTTTCCATTCATTGTTACCCAAGAGTGCAATAAATTGAAATTTATCACAATTAATCCACAACCTACCTTTAACTTACTGATCCTCATTACCCACACATACTGGTCCACATTACCCGCCAAGTTATTTTTATTTGCAGTTTAGAGTTTTTTGAAATATAATGCAATGACATTTTTATGAACAAATATATATAATTTTTGACCTGGAATATAATTAGCCAACAAATCTACCATGCTGTGAAAACAATTTGTTTTTATTTTTTACCGTTGTTACGCCCACAATATCAAAAAAAGAAAATGGTGGTCCACATTACCCGAAGTTACTCTACCTAAAATATCCTGTAGATAGAGCGATCTTAGAATCTTTGGAGGACCATTGAGATGCAATCGGGCGAAATCAAATGTGCTATCTAGATAAATATTTGAACCAATTGAAAAACCCAAACACATACCATTCTGAAAGCAATGAAAAATTGCATGTCAAACGGACAGACTTGGGTTACTTGGTGTACCATTTGTATGAAATCGAGTCAAATTATGTATGGGAGCTATATATAAAAACATGGACCTAATTTAGAAACCGTTGCATACACCATTTGTTTTTTGTAATCACTATATTCAATTTAATACCCTCTGCCAAATTTCGTGTAACCACCATTTACATAAAATCGAACGATAATATATATAAGACCTGCATTGCATAGCGAATGCAATTTTACTCAATCAGACAAATATTGGGAGTTTGGTGTATCATTCACAAAAAATCGGACGAAACTATATGTGGGAGCTATGTCTAAATCTGAACCGATTTAAAAAAAAAAAAAAAACTTCGCAGACATCAATCTAAATATGATTTAGTACCCTATGCAAAATTTTGTCTCAATTGGACAAATATTTGGAGTTTGGTGCATCATTCACAAAAAATCGGACGAAACCATATATAGGAACTATATCTAAATCTGAACTGATTCCAACTCACATAAGCATGGACCTGATTCAGAGCGCTGTGCAAAATGTTGTCCCAATCAGACAAATATTGGGAGATTGGTGCATCATTTTCATAAAATCGGACGAAACTATGTATGGAAGCAATATCTAAGTCTGAACCCATTTCGTCCTTGGGCCAAATAAGTGAATTATGCCAAATTTCATCCAAATCGGATCATAAATGCGACTTGTACATTGTTAACAAAAATATATGGACGGATAGACAGACGGACATGAGTAAATCGACTCAGAAAGTGATTGTATGAATATTCTCAAAAGGAACCATGGGGATATCTCGATTCCTTTTGCCTGTTACAAACATATGCACAAAGACATAATACCCTGTACCACAGTGTGGTGAAGGGTATAAAAACTGGTAAAGGTTTTTGGTAGTGAAATTTGTCAATGAAAATACAATCTACATTCAATTCGGGTGGAAAACTACACCTTTTTCACATGTTATTCAAAACATTTCAAATGTAATTCGAGAATTCCATTTGTTATTCATAACATACAATTTGCAATTCGAGAATTCGATTTGCAATTCATAACATTTCAGTTGTAATTCGAGAATTTCATTTGTAATTCATAGAACACCTTTCGATATTCGCAGAATTCGATTTGAAATTTACAGAATTCCATTTGAAATTCGTAAAATTCCATTGGAAATTACTAAAATTCCATTTGAAATTCATAAAATTCCATCCAACTTTCAAATAAATTCAATTGAAAATCGTAATATTTGATTTGAAATTAATAACATTTCATTTTAAATTGGAAAAATGTTATTAGAAACACCCAAAATATGTGTAACACATTAAGGTGGGTAATAATGTATGTACATATTAATGTAATATACTTTATAATTTTAAATACTTTATACTTTTTTGCATCATGAACTTTAATGTATGTATTTAAATTTAATTTATATAGATTTTCATTCATTCTTTTAAAAACCGCATATATATATCTTTTATGAATTTCTCATGTATATATATATATATATGTATATATGTATATATATATATATGTATATATATGTATATATGTGTGTGTTAGTTTTTTTAATACTATTTTTCACTACATAAAAAAATTCTATTATTGTTCAATTTATTTATTTTATTCGAATTTGAAAAAAAATGTTAAGAATTTGAAATGAATTTTTACGAATTACAACTGAAATATTATGATTTACAAGTAAAATTTTATGAATTTCAA